>NW_028301558.1:337500-637500 GCF_042242905.1 Orbicella faveolata | reverse complement strand
TGCTTTTAATTGTAGGTTTTAAAATAAGATTTAGGGTTTTATTTTGGTTTATACAGTATGGGATAAATTAGCATTCACGGGCAAACTCATAATAAGAACATATCCTCCATACATACAAGTTTAGGTAGACAAGTAAGTCGCACAGGCGATAGGTGAAGGGTTTGCGGCTTTCCTTTGCTGTTTGAAGCATCACCGGAGGCCTTAATCGATATGACAAGTATACAGTTAAAACAACAAATTAATTTCCGGTGAGGTAATTAGCGTTGTCAAATATCTTTAAAGATAGTAAGGTGTCGATTTCAGACAGAGAAACTTGTACTTTGCGGCTTTCCTTTGCTGTTTGTACGATCAGTGGAGTGCTTTTAATTTCAGCTTTTAAACGAAGATATGGGGCTGGAAATACACTGTAACTGAAATTCCTTTATTATGTATTGGAAAATTTAGTTATTAATCTTTCTTTTGGGTTGGTACATTTCGCTGACCCCTAGCATATAGACCAACACGATGGACCTGCTACATGAACTACTTGAATGAACTACCAATGGACTACCTTAAATGTAAACCCCTAAAATTTCTGACACAAAAGTTCTACAGTTTAGTTAGGGAATCGGTTTGTCTGCTTATGTTCCAATCTTCTAGGAACAATTTTTAAAAGTATCACTTCTGCATGGATTGCGTGCCGTTTATTTGTCAAAGCTATCACCTCCTTAGTGGTTGTTGATGCGATTTTTGGAATACACAGATCAGAAGCTTTCAAATGGTGTGCCGTACATGGGTATAGGGGGTGTATTAATTTAAATTGCAGAAAATTCCCAGCAATTTAGGGCTAAAAGGGTTAAGATTAGAATAATTTAACTTGCCTCCCCCTACTTTTTTTAACCCTTTAGTCTGGCAGCAATGGGTATATCCCTTTGTGGGAAACCCCTTTATGCAGATGTAGATAGATCATCTCAAAGAAACGCAACCCCTTTTTTATGTCTTTTTTTTTCGTTTTTCATCGATCGTTACTCATTCCGCAATGCGATAACCCGCGAAAGCTCCTGGAGGCACTAATCCTATTTAAGCCTGAAGTTTTTTCAGGCATTCATTTCACAAGTGACAAAGTTGTTTACCTAACTGCGATGATCATTCATGTCTTTACATCTCTCCGCATTTCTATTGCATGATAATGCAGCGTTCGGTTGCGAGAGAGCTTTTGGTTTTCCCATGTTCCACGAGCTAACTGGATGTGACACAGTTTCCTTCTTCGCTGGCCGTGGCAAGAAGACAGCCTGGGACATCTGAGGTGTACTCCCCGAGCTTACAGCTACACTGCTGACCCTATCCTCGTTACCTGAAGTGGTCGACAATACTTGCTTGACTGTGGTTGAACGTTTAGCCATTCTCCTTTACAACCGCACAAGTACATGTAACCTAACAAAGGTTAATGTAGCCAGACAAGAACTCTTCTGTAAGAAGTGTAGGACCCTGGGAAAATTCCTCCAACCTAAGAGGCACTCGTGCAGCACACCAATCATTCAGTGCATTAAGGTGGGCACGTTTGGGCCCAAACTCTTACGACGCAACTAGTTCCTCTAAGCCCTTCTGAATGGGGATGGCAACATGATGACGTGATGAAGTCTCGGATTCCAGTGCGGATGATAATGCCACAGATGAAGGACACGTGCTACGAACTCATCCGCTGCAGCTGCATGCAAGACTGCATGCGCAAGTCGTTGTAAGTGTGTAAAGGCGAGCTTGGCTTGCACAGGATTGTGTAACTGCAGAGACGTGTTGAAGACATGTCAGCGTCACTTTTTATTTCTTCTTCGCCATATTTCAACAAACTTTTTGGTCCATTTTAGAGGACCATTCCACCTTAAGTGGACCTTTCCTTGAAGCCATTGCTTTTCTTTTACTGACTTAACGATGATGAGCCGCGTCCCGCCCCACCTGAGCAGACTGGGTCTGAGAAATAGAGGCACATGACGTAGTAGCCTCGATGTCGATATTTTGTCACAAGAAGTTCGATTGTGCCACGTACCGAGAGCTTGTAAACGTGTAAGTGGCAGAATATCTTCTAAATAGCTATTTTGGTGGTCAAAGGACATCATTTAAGTCTGGCGATCGGTAACTTGACATGCGGCATTCGAAGAACTGAATGTTTGCGGCAGTTCGCGGTTCCAAGAGTGCTTTTAAGCACTAAAAGATCGAAACTTGGTTTGCGACTGTGTCAGGCCAAAACAGAGCAGGTCTAAAAGCAGGTCACTTCGAAGCGTATAAAAAAACGGTATTTTTGGCAGTTACATGACAAGCAGTAGCCACCGTGTCTATGAAAGTGTGAATGTTTTGACCTGCTTTTAGACTTGTAAAATGCGTGGATTTGTCGGGAGGTAGCATTCCGTGCCACAACAGTATAGCTACCCATAATGCATTGCAAGATGTATCCGACAATAAATATTGCTGTTAGCAATGAACCAGAAACACCAAAGTAAAGACTATAGCATATAGCAAATTAAGATGTGTATAGTACGTGCTGATATGCTAGTTTCCGGTTCCGCTTAGTCAAAGAGTGGGACTGTATTCTGCTAGTTATAGACCTGACGCTAGAAACTCCAGCGTTATATATTCGTTACCGTCGTCAGTCAGAATTGCGCATTTTTCAGCCCAAATTGAGGCGTATTCGGACAGGATTCCAAACAGTTAGCAAGCCAAAAGGTAACGGTTGGAAATTTGAAAACAGACATACACTTCAAAACTAATTGTAATTGCTGAGTATCGTTGGCGAATGCTGCTTGTCATTGCGCGCTTATTCAATTCAAAGATATCGCTATGTCTGCCAAGTTAAGCGGTACCGCACAACTTAAGACTTGCTTACAGTTGGTGGACTCACTGCGAACGAGAACGGGTGTTTTCCTATGCGGTGTTTGCTACAATTTATCCATACACGATGTAGCTGAGCTGATCGGCCACTTCTCTCGAGGTCGCATAAAGCCTTCTACATCCTCAATCAACGACATTTCAAGAAAACCAGCCAATATGTATTCTGCGTAAGCCAGAGGTTGGCCCATGTTAATTGTTTATGTCGTTATTGGCCGCTGGAAAACCGAGTGATGGAATTGCTTCCCACTAACAAATCGTTCAGGCCCTGAACTGCCTCGGTCTTAAAACTCTTAAAGTTCGGGAAAAGCAAAGCTTAGACTGAAAGCAAACAAGTCTCGATAACGCAGAAAATAAATCTGTTAGATGGACGGCAGTACGGGAAACGTTTACCCGAAACATCAACAACAACAGCGACAGCAAAATACAAACAAATTGGAAAAAATCCAAAAAATCCAAAAAATCAGTCAATCAATTTAAGAAAAACAATTGCAGCACCAAACAGGTTGGAAAAAAAACCAAGAAGACGAAGAAATAAAAAGAAAAAGAAATGAAAAAAATCAATCAATCAATAAAAAAATAAAAAATAAACCAAAGCGGGTTAAAAAAACCAAAAAAAAATTATAACTAAATAAGTCAATCGATTAATTAAAGCAACAAAAATGTTCGGCGTGGCTGGGATTTTCTTCCCGGCCCGAGTTCGAATCTCAATCGGGGGAGAAGCTGATCGGCCACTTCTCTCGAGGTCGCATAAAGTCTTCTACATCCTCAATCAACGACATTTCAAGAAAACCAGCCAATATGTATTCTGCGTAAGCCAGAGGTTGGCCCATGTTAATTGTTTATGTCGCTATTGGCCGCTGGAAAACCGAGTCATGGAATTGCTTCCCACTAACAAATCGTTTAGGCCCTGAACTGCCTCGGTCTTAAAACTCTTAAAGTTCGGGAAAAGCAAAGCTTAGACTGAAAGCAAACAAGTCTCGATAACGCAGAAAATAACTCTGTTAGATGGACGGCAATACGGGAAACGTTTACCCGAAACATAAACAACGTAACAACAGCGACAACAAAATACAAACGAATTCGAAAAAATCAAAAAAATCAAAAAAATCAGTCAATCAGTTTAAGAAAAACAATTGCAACACCAAACAGGTTGGAAAAAAATGAAGAAGACGAAGAAATAAAAAGAAAAAGAAATTTAAAAAAATCAATCAATCAATCAATAAATAAATAAATAAATAAGTAAATAAAAAAAATAAAAAATAAACCAAAGCGGCAAAAAAAAAACCAAAAAAATTCTAACTAAATAAGTCAATCGATTAATTCAAACAACAAAAATGTTCGGCGTGGCTGGGATTTTCTTCCCGGCCCGAGTTCGAATCTCAATCGGGCGAGAAGTTATTCGACCCCCAAGCCGTTCGAGAATAACCCCTTTAACAACATAAATACTTGAAATGGCGCGCGCTTACGGTTTCCGTCCCCGATTATTGGATGGAGTGTCAACAACCTCGGCAGCCCCCGCTAAGAAATGTGCAGCAACAAGTGACCTCTTCACTTTCCGAGGTTGAAACTGACTCGCAAAGTAATGTGGTAGATCGAGTTGTCGGTTCAAGCCAGAGTAGGTTAAGTAACGAATCGTCACCGGAGACTGATTTTATACCAGAACCCCGCGCGGAAACATTACTGCCGTCAAAATATGGACGAAAGCGGGCACTGGTCGAGAGAGACTATTATGTTAGTTGGGACAAGATAGTTTTTTTGATTTAATATTTCGACACCTGTAAATAATTTAGATTAATCTTGACTGGTAGCTTTGCTTGTATATACAAGTTTTAAGTTTCTATGCACTTCGCGTGTTTGTTAGCAAATAAGAGTCAACTAAGCGACGTGGAGTAATTTTTTCCTTGCCAAAAAAAACTGTTACCCTCCCCCGGTTGCGAATAAAACAGGTTTGACCCTTCACAATTTGTGAAAAATTTGCTAATGACCCCCCCTCCGAAGCCCCGGCCCACCCCCCACCCCCCCCCCACCCCCCGCCCAATAAAAAACGCACCTTCCCTTACGGTACATGAAGTTCTTACCGGAATCAGGACTCTTGGTTCTGACCAAAGGTATCCCTGTATCTTCCTTGACAGTTGACAAGCGCACGAGCCCCGCGATTCCCCGCGATTAATTTCAGAAAAAAACAAGAATATTCGAGTTGGTGGGTAACTCCCTATCCTCACAGACTCACAAAAGCGTAAAGGGTATTGTAGGGTTACGTGCAGAGGTACCCAAGGAAGGTGTGGATGTAACCGGAAGCGCGTGGGTCAAGTATTCACAAATGGGGCTCGGGTATGTTGGATACGTCACTATTCTGGAATGCACTCAGGAATATGCACAAATCATTTGTGATTTCTTTAAGATTGCTGTTCATCACATATCACCGACGAGATACAAGAAAAGGTGATCATTTTGTCAACTGGGCACAAAACTGGTTTTTCAGTGTGCTATAAAAGGTAGATAAACATTATGTGAACGAAAAGGTCTTTTGTTTTAACGACAGCGTCGCAATTGACCGTGTCAACAGTTAGCTCCTATGTCTGACTTTTGTGTCGGTGTCATTTCAGTTCCCAACGAGGTTTCGTCTGTTCCAGTTTGACTTCTTTTAGATTTTCCTCTTAAGTCTACGAATGCAGTAACAAGACCAACTGTAAAGACGAACTTGCGTGGTTAACAGTTAACTGACCAGGGTGCTGACATGTCCGCTCCGCCGGTAAGCTTCGATTGACATACCAAGATCATTTCGTGTTTTATATACATTTAAAATAAGCTTACAGATTGTAAATTTATAGATAGGCACTGCACAGGCATAGACCACAATGTGGAAGATGGTAATGGTATAAATTATTTTTCTTTTGACGTCGTTATTTTCATTTTGACTTGATAATTTATCTTTTTCTGGAATGCCACTTGTCCCAGTAATTATTCCTGACACATTTTGTTTGTCATCTTTTATATAAGCTCACGTACCGAACGTTTCGTTAGTGTTCCCATGGACCGTCACAGATGGTTCGTACCCAACTTGGACGATTTGTTGCAATTACCAAGTTGGTTTGTTTCAAACGTATGCTGTTTATGGTTGTTGTGGTGATTGTTAAGCCATAAGCCAGGCCTAGTCAATCCATAAACTGATAATCGATTTTAATAGATAACAATCGATATGAATCGAAGATTGATATCAATTGCCCATAAGTAATGGTAATAGGACAGAGTGGAGTCCAATTTGGTTGGTTATCATATGAGTGATAACAAAATTGGAGGACCGCAGAGGGAGTCCAATTTGTTTATCACGAGTATGATTACAGACTGAATTGGAGGAAATGAAGTCTTATTACCAATTAATCATAAAAATTACAATTTCCGAGAAAAGAAGAATAACCAAGTTATGAAAGAAAGGAAAAATTTGCATTAAAATACCTACAAAGGAGATGTAAACATTCTAAGGCCACCGCGCCTCCTACCGGCAATTAGGCGCCAAAGATACGAAAGTGCGCGTATGCACGCAGGCTCATAAGTACAACTTTGAATGTGATTGGTTGATTTAACTACAACTTTGAATGTGATTGGCTTATTGAACTGTTTGATAACAAACTGTCCGATAGCAACTTGGCAAGTGAATTAGTGGAAAATAGGACTTGTTAAACCAATCACAATCGAGGAAATTGTAATTTTTATGATTATAATTGGTAAAAATCGAGGAATTGGCGATAGTTAAGAAATAGAACACATGTACTGTGTTTCTGTCGCGTTATAGATACATGAGTGGAAGTTTGGGAGAACGAGGAATGCTGTGGGAACACAAGCCGCAGCTTTATCGAGTTCTCCCAAACTTTCACGAGTGTGTCTATAACTCGATAGAAACATGGAAAACATGTTTTCTATTTCTTTTAGAAAACACCGCAACAAAAAAAAGGAATACAACTTGTTAACTTTGATTATCAAAATGTAAATTCTCTTTGCTTGCGCCATCATTACGTCAACAGCTCATGCTAGTTCTGTGTTTCTATCAAGTTACAGAAACACGATTTTTAACTAATCAGTATGCGTATATTCTTAGGACTGTTTTCTAATAATCAATAATAATTGATTCATTGATTGGTATCGATTATTATCTAATAATAATAATAATAATAATCAATATTTAAACAGGGTGACCCCTTCAGTCGCAGGACTGGTATCAACGGGGGCCCTGTATAACGTAAAATAAAAAGAGCATGTATAAATAATATATATCTATAAAAAAACTAACTACTTTAAAAGATACGCTGAAATGTTTAAAAAATTTAAAAGCTTAAAAAGGTAATAGCGTTCTCATAAAAATTGGATATAGAATTGAAAATGTTCTAAAAAATAACCTAAGAAAAAAAATCGGAGATAGCCTTGAAACGTTCCTTAGGTGGCAAAATCTTTATGTTCGTTGGAAGGCTATTAAATGTGCATGCACCATGATAATAAAAAGACTTTTTAGCGACATCTAAATGAAATTTAGGAAGTATAATGTCAGTGATTGACGATCTAGTGCATCTGTTAAAAACATGTTGGTTGTCGCTCTGGCAGCGTAACAGGAAATAGTCTTTAAAGTATAGAGGAACTTCTCCGACCAAGCACTTGTTAACTAACAGTGCACAGTGCTTTTCCATGGTTTTTGTAAGAGAGGGCCAGCGTAGGTTCTCGAGTATTGTTTCCGTGGCTATGTCAGGTTTAAAACTGTATACGATTTTCGCAGCTCGTCGTTGCAGGCGTTCAAGAGTCTTTCTGTTAGTGCTTCCCAGAGGGCAAAAGCACGTATCACAATAGCTTAATATCGGTAGCACCGTGGACAAATAGATCTTATTTGCTGCTTCCGTGGTTAAACAACCTGGTAATCGTGACAGGAGGCCAAGTCTGCTAGCAACTTTTGACCTTAAATAGCTTATGTGATCGTTGAAAGATAAACACTCGTCTAGCAAGACTCCTAGGTACTTGAACGACTTTACTTGGTTGACTTCCTTTCCTTCCATGCAAAGCGGACTATGAGATTCAGATCTGACTAGCCTTTGCCGAGTTCCAAATAAAACATACTCAGTTTTCTTTAGGTTGAGGAAAAGACCGTTTGCTGTTAACCAGTTAGAGACGTTATTGAGATCAAGGCTTAAGTTCAGCTGTAGTTGGTCAATGTTTGAAGCAGCAGTAAAAATAACGGTGTCGTCGGCATATAACATAACACTAGACAGACCAACGGCCAAAGGAAGATCGTTTATGTAAAGAATAAACAAGAGAGGCCCTAACACGGAACCTTGAGGTACTCTGCTACTGATGTTGGCGGCAGAAGAAAGGTGATTTTCAATGGACACTCTCTGAGTCCTGTTAGTGAGATAGCTCTCAAACCACGAGAGAGGCTGGTCTTGAATTCCATATCTGTACAACTTGTTTAAAAGACCGTCATGAGGAACAGTATCGAAAGCCTTTTTCAGGTCAATAAACACTGCCCCCGTCAATAGCCCTTTGTCCATATGACCACGAATTTTATCTGTAAGGAAGGTAACGGCCAACTGAGTTGAATGATTTGCGCGAAACCCCGATTGATAAGGCGAGAGAAGAGAGTTTTCTGATAGGTAGCTATGTAGCTGATGGAAGACAGCTTTCTCCAGAATTTTCGACAAGATCGGTAAAATTGATATAGGCCTGTAATTGTCCAGATCATCTTTGTTTCCAGATTTGAACAAGGGTACAACCTTTGCTTGCTTCCATTCAGACGGGACTGCACCAGTTTCAATAGAAAGATTTATCAAATGTTTTACACAGTCAGCTATCACAACTGCGCTGTCCTTTAAAAGTCTAGCAGGTAGACCATCTAGACCTGTAGCTTTCTTGAGTTTTAGGCATTTAAGTTGCTTGAGCACAAACGGTTTACCCACTGCTGTGAACTCAAAATGATTCTTTGTAAACAGCTCCTCGGTTGTAGAATTAAAAACTGGTCTTGCATACCGGCATGATTCAAATAACTTGTTCACAACAGAAGTAAAGTAAGTGTTAAACAATTCTGAAATGTTTTGTTTATCAGTAACAATCTTGCCCTCTGCCTTGATACAGGTCGGAATAGATTTCTGTTTCGTGTCCGGCATTATTTTCTTCACAGACCTCCAGAAAGATTCAGAATCGCCGCTGTTCTCTTCAAGTAGTGATCTACTATAGCTTTCCTTAGCACGTTTAATCCTTGCACTGACTTTGTTTCGGAGTAATCGATATGCGGTGTATTGGAAATTATTTTTGTTCTTTTACAAGTTACACTGATAAAATGTTTGACAAAATTTGTCTGTAATGGTTTTATTGAGTCAATTAATCATAGCCTGCATATCTTTAACAATCATAGACAAAATAACAAGAACAGAAACAACCAACAGAAACATTTTGGGCTAGGCTACATCTTTCTTTTCTGGTTTACAACACCAGAAGAAGTTCAGGCCAGAGTAGCTAGTGTGAAACCATCCAGTCTTATTGTAGCATCAGCATTTAGATGAAGCAAAATAAATAGAAGAGTCAGGGTTTAGTGATTTCAATTATTTGGATTAGAAAATAAATGTAATAAAAGATCTCAGAGTAGGCCAAAAGGAAAATATAATCTAGTAGCATGCTAAAGATGAATGTCTTGTATTGTTCCAGCTATTACTTCACTCAATAACAAAGCCATCTTTGAATAGTCTGGCTGCTTATTCAGGAGTTTTTTTTTCAATCAATATTCCAAGACAGGAATTATCGATTGCTATTGATTTTTGCCAATCGATGGCAATCATGAAAGAAAATATTTTTCTGTGAGTTTGATTGTTATCAATTGTCAATATCAATTGATAGCAATCGAGGATTGATATTGATTGCATCAATTGATTTCCGATATCAATTTTTATTGTCTGACTATGCTTGGTATAGGATATAAAACCAGTTTCAAATATCAGGTAACTTGCAATCAAGTACAGTGCTTATAACAAGAAATCAAAAGTATATTTAAAAAGTATATGTTGCATCAAAAGTATTGAAAATGTATATTTATTGCTGAAGGTTCTATTCCGTGTGTGATTAGCCTAAATGTGTCATGTCACTGAATCTGCCTCAGCTACATGTAAAACCGGGGAATATTTGAGTTATATTCCCCAATTTTCAAAACTGTGTGTGCAGCGAAAAATAGTAGAAGGTTGATTAATTATTACAATCATCTCTATTTGGCACAAATATAGACTTGGATATTTGTCCTTGGGTATTATCTGTTCCTCATAGATTCACAGTTTTCCTTGCGCTACTCTCTCAGAACAGTTTGCTTCTCGGATGAGATAATGTCCAGGGACAAATATCCAAGCATGTTTTCACGCTAGACAGAGGCTGTTATTTATAATACAAGAACTAAATCAAAGACCCCCTGAGCCAGCTCATGGATGAATAGTTGACTTTTGCCTCTGTGGCAAAATGAGTCTTTGTGCAAAACTATTCGAATGAAAATGCATGTCACCTGTACGTTCATTCTCTTGAAATTCAAGTCATTTCATGTACAATGTTTTGCATGAGCATTCGTTCTCAAAAAGAGGCAAACAACAACTTTGAAGTGAAATTAAAGTCTGCATATGAGCCAGGTGGCCCATCAGGTCAGCACTTATCCCGGTTTCTGTAGCATGAAGCGATTAGGAGTATTTCTACTACCCGCGGATGGGATGCTAGTCCATTGCAGGGTTACCCTGCAATATTAAATTTGCCAGTACTTATTTATACACCTGAGTGGAAAGAAACACTGTGAGAGTTAAGTGTCTTGCTCAAGAACACAATAAAATGTTCCCAGCCAGGGCTTGAACCCAGACTGTTCGAAATAGAAAAGAAATACAAAAATCAAATAACAGGTTGATAACACAGACAGCTTAAAAATTTTAAAATGGATAATAATTAATTTTGATTGGAACTGGAACGTTGATATCATACTAACCTGTACATGATGTAGTGTCAAAGAATAACAACAGTCTGTTTCAATATGAAATCATTGAATGAGAGTTCACCATATTTACCAGTCAGTCCAAAATTGAGTCAGTAGTGCATTTTGGGTCAAGGTAAATTGGTTATGGTCCTTGTTCAGTTAACATTATGAAACAGCTGTAGAACAATGATTACTATTATGCAAAAATTACAATACATGATTTTGAATTTATTTTGGACATCAACTTGAGAATGCCAAGACTGCCAAGATTATTTTGCCCAATTTCACTTAAGTGAGACATGGACATTAGCAAAAACTTGTTTATTTTAAGCTAAGTCAAACATAAACGATTTGATTGTAGCTTGTCGGTAAACAGGAAATCTATTGAAAAAAAATAAGTATTTCCTTCAATATTATAAGAAAGATTTCAGACAATTTTGTTTCAATCATGAACCTGAAGTGAAGGGAACGTTTTTATTTACAATTTATAAGGTTTTTTTCTATAGAACTATGTCCATGGAGAAGAGGAAGGGAAGAAATAAAGTTTTACACAAGGAGGCTCTGGCCCAACGTCAAAGACCTATCCATTTTACAGTGTTTTTAACAGGAAAGGCTTTCCTTTCATATACATCTAGCTTTTAGCCTGAAACCCCTTTCACAAACCTAATGTGGCCCACTAGATCTTATTTCTGGGATAAATAATCAATTAATGTTTGAAATCACTGTCCTGTTAAGTCTTATAATACCTCCAGCCTAAAAAAAAGTGCACCTTTAGTCAACTGTAGGAAGAAGTCCCCCAGCTTGGTGCAAAACAATAATAAGGGTACTACATATTGTAGTGCATGCAAATAAAATAACAATAATTTTCTTTCTTGGAAACAAACATCACGGTATTTTATTCCTATATATCTTGGTAATTGTTTGTGCTAGTATCACTAGCAATGCAGTAATATTCAAAAGGATTGCAGATATGTCTCTGCTGATAGATTTTTGCAACGATTACAGAACATACTTATGTTGACAAGTATCACGCATGCTCTTCTTCATGATTCAAGTTTTGATGTCAATTTGTTTAAATCTCTCATTTCTAAGAGCAAAAAAAAAAAAAACTCTACATCACCAGCCACCATGCGTCTGGCTTTTTGACGCAATTGGACAGCAAAAAAATAGATCTACACAGTCTCTTGGACTTAATTTGTTCATCCATCACTAAAATATTGCAGTGTATATTTACTCAATCGTACATGTAGGTTGCCTTGCATATCATCCGTGAAGGAATTTTCACTCTAGTCGAACTGCATGGAATACAAAAGAAATGGAGTGTGAACAACAACAAAACTAAAAGATAAGGCAATTCGAATTTTTTTTTCTCCCAAGTATTTAAAAACAAGCTTACAAATTTCGAGCTAGCGATACTAACAGAGGCAGAATTTCAATATGTGCATACAAAATAAAACAATAAAGAAACAATGACACCAAAACCTAACAAGAATTTAAGCTTACCTTAAACTACACAACAAGAGAAAGCGAGTGGAAACCATCAAATTCTCTTGCCAAGGAAAAAGCTAATCACGATCTCACTTTCTGGCTTTGTCTTCCCGGGTGTCTTGTATCAGTTCTTTGACCTCGCCGACCATGTTGTTGTGAATGATACATGACCACAGTCATAAATACCTCTAACAGCTTTCATCTAGGTGTGAGCAAAAGCTGATAGGCAAAAAACAACATATTTACGAAAGAAAAGCACATGAAACCAAAATGGCCGACTTCAATCTTCAAGGTGTTCGACAAACTCGTATCCAGGCTCTCAATCATCGGGCAAAAATGTACGCCTTTCTAGTCCCCCCTCGTCAAAGAACCTTCTTTAAGACGACTGAACTCTTGGACAAAAACAATACTTAGCAAGGGAGGTAGGAGAAAATTGTTTAATCCAGGTTTAATCCAGGTTTAATGAATAAATTAATTAGAATGGAGTGAGTGAGTGAGTGAGTGAACGCCATCCGACTGCCTGCTAAGCTCATGGATGTTATTACATAACATCCATGAGCAAAAAGCTACAATCTTGGACAGAATAAAATGGAACAATTATCCCCCATCCCCCCCAAAGCAATGATGAAGGCGCGAAGGAGCAAAAGCGCGCCATTTTGGCATCATTGAAATGGGGGGAGGGGTGGTCCAGATGTTCCATTTATTTTGTCCAAGATTGTAGTTCAATAAAAATTATTGTAATGGTTCTTAAAGGGGCTAGGTCACGCATTTTTAGGCAATTTCAGCACTGATCAAATGGTCATAGAATTAACTAAGATATCACAAAAACGGCTCAAAACTATAGACGATCTCAAACAAAACACAGGAAAGCCAAGAAGGGACATAGATGAACAAAACTGGAGAGGATTAAAATGCATTGCATTTGGGTAAATTTGAAGAACGTCAGCCTACCTTTTTTCAAATTTATATCAGTTTATATCAAAATGTCATGTCAAATGTTCTTTGAAGACTGTGTGTCGCCAAATCAGATTTAATCAGACTTAAATGTGCCAGAGAGGTTATTTCTCTTTCTTGCTATTTTTGGTAAAGTAGTGTTGTTGTGTTCTGTAAGAAGTAATCTTATAACTCGTATAAAATGAGGAAAGTTCTCTTAACTTAAGTATTTCTATGCATAAATTCCTCTTTGGGGCTGGAAGGGCTATGTGGTCAGTGAGTGAGGGAGTCATGCCTGTGCGCGCATCACACCAATCACAGTGTGGGTTGTATCAAATAATGAATCAAATTGCCTGTTAGAAAATAGGATGGTATCTACATTAATCTGGAGATGTATCAGATTACTGTAAGTTTGTTCAGTTAAACATTTTATGTTGTTATATTGAGGGAAAATTATGTATGAAAGGTATTTTGTGTGCCGCTCAGCTGCCTACAACGCACATGTTATCAGCAAAATGCCCAACACTAAATTGTGATTCGAGCATTCGTTTTGAACCGGCTAATTTTCATGACCGGAGTGAAAATTGTAGAAAGTACTTATCTGTGTTATCATGAAGTTACTTCTGTGTTTATTGCAAGCTGTTGCAGAAATGGTAAGAAATCTCGTCATTGCCTACGTATCCTTTATCTTGAAGTTGGTTGGGAATATTTCGTACGGTAGGTGTGGTGTCATACAAGATGTTTGCTATGGTAGTCGCATGTAAGAAAGAGGATGACTGAGAAACAATAATTGTAGAGATGAGATGTGGATATTGGTAAAGCTGCAGATGCTGTTGTTCAAACTGATTATGTGTGCAAATAGTTATCAACAAAGATTTGAAGCGTCAGTTTATTGAATTTTAAAGAAAGAGCAGTCTTTCTTAAATGCAAAACAAGTGAAGGATTGTGCGCAAAAGCTAGGGATTTCAAGCTCATGTCTTCGATTGATTACAATAATTACTTAGAGGGAACAAGATGCTTTGCAAATGAGTTAAAAGGTGTGAGATCGAGATATTGTATTTTCGTGTCTAGCGGATGATGCAAAGGGATGACTGAAAGACATAAGCTTAGATGTCGAGAACCTTCAAGAATCTGTTCCAGACTTAAGATTGCTATACAGAAAAATAGAAAGATAAGATGCTTATTTAAAAGAGTACTGGGGACTGTTCCAAGGTCGTCTATACTTTACAAGTTCAGACAAAGTGGTATTCGAAAAGAGCATGTCTGTTTTATTAAGTATTTCGTTGGGATATTGGCTAAAAAGAAGGAGAAGAGTTGTTCTGAAGAATCGTTGTGAAATATTTAGGGACAACAGTCATCAAAGTTTGTACAAGAATATTAAACTCTGTAATGACATTGAATGGAATCCGGGAACCAGTATACGTGAATGAGTTACCCTTATCATAACTGTTAAGAGTCCACTGAGTACTGCTACCTCTAGGGCTTTTAAGTCACAAAAAAGTAACTCTTGCATGCCTTGCGTGCCTATGTTTAAATTCTGACTTAGGGCCTGGACACACTAGGCTGACAAAACTTGTTTGGCTCTACCAAAAATCTTGACAAAATTTGTCTACGTCAAATTTCCAAATTAGTAATCATGGGCAAACTCAAAAACTGTAAAATATATGTTAACCTTACAGTGTCAAATCACGTGGTGAGATCCTGAAGGGATCAAAGCGAGATCAAATTTACTTGATTGACATTTTTCCTTAGATCACGGCACATCAATGGAATAATCTCTCAGTTTTCACACCTGCTGAAGCAGGATGTTGGCACCTTTTAAGTTTGGTAAGGACAAAAATTTGGTAGGAAAAAAAATCACCTTGTGCACTAGTATCACGGAACTGATGAGAGATGTTTTTGGAAAATAAACAAAAATTGTTAGTGATTACAGGCCCTAAATGTCCAACATTTTGTTACAATCTAGCTCTGCAGCGCTTTTGATTGGTGTTGTAGTTCTCAAGGAAACCAGGAGGCGTACATGTAGCAATACTATGACAAGTGGTACAACATGGAATACCCCACAAGTCATGTGTATTTTCTCAGAATACACACAAGGCTTTATTATACAGTGATGAACTCAATCAATGCAGTGTACAATGGGAACAATGAGTATAATACTGTCGAGTACACAAGAGCTTTTCTTTATTCTGATTGGGTGTATTTTCTATAGTTTAGTGGAGAATGGATTACATTATGATAATACAAGCATGTTTTTTCCTTGAATTGTTGGCTTGCTTACAAAGCATCCAGAGTGTAGGTATGAACCAGTTGAAACTGGATACGAACCATCTTAACTTTGGTGAGAGTCGTGTGAGTAATAAATGTCCAGATTCCGTTCAGGTGACAGTTACCATTGGTAGTCTTGAATCACATTGAGGGTTTGCTAAAGCGTGGTTCTCACATTTTTATGCTGCCAAGATACTTGGGACAAACGTCCCCAGCACTCCCTGTGATACTGTTCAAGTATCTGGGAACATTTATTGCTAGCAGCAAAATCTGCCCAAGGCGTTGACCAGCAGCATCCCATTGAAGTGCTGAGTTTACTTTTGCGGCATGTCGGTGTTTACCAGCAACAAGAATATTTGATGGAAATGTCATTGGCTGAGGCCAAAAATAAAATCTATGATGCGTGTCTCTATCTTCTCATATTATCAGAATGTAACTCAGTTATTGTATTTTAATCCACTATTGCCAAAATACTGTGCCATTTGTAAAGTAACATCACTGTGAAACCTCTGTTTGGAAATACTTAATATATAGATTTAGCCAAGCCTAAAAGCGGAGCTCCACTATGACCTTCCCTTGTGTCCATGGCAACAGAAATAACCAAATTAAAATTCTAGTTCTTGTCGTAATCAGATTAATAAACTGAGGTGTCTGTTGAGTAGGGGTTCATACAAGATGCTAATGTTGGGACCAGAGTTTGTGTCAAGGGGATGTGTCTGCTTAATCAGGGCTCTGCTTAATAAAGGTTTCAGTCTATCCACAGACCCTCTATTTTGTTGTGAGTTTGTCAAGATTGCAAGTAAAAGTAATAATGGCAGGGGTTTTGAAAAAGTCTGAACCCCGTGGCATGTCCCTTGGAAAGACAAAAATAGGGGGTCTGTTCTCCAGAAATGGAAAATTCCCAATGGCTAAAAGGCGATTAACATGTCATCAACATGTTCAGGTTGTGGCATACAATTTGAATCGGTTGTTGTAACTTCATAATGTGAGATGTCTGGTGCATAATGTGACTGGAAATCAATTATTGTGGAAAGAAGCTTCTTTTGTGGGATTTTGAGCAGTAATATCCGTAGTCATTATTTAATCATGAGATGTTTTCCAAACTCTACTCGATTATATCATGTTCTGTCCTGCAAGCAATAAATGTAAGATTTCATGGAAGGTCTGTTATGTTTTGTGTCTTTTGTGACAAGTTTGTGGCTTCTTTCCTTATAATAAATTTTCTGTTGATATATAAGGTGCTTTCCCAAACCAATCTTCATAGCCTATGGAGGTCAGAGGGTTCTGATTTCCCCTCTTGTTTGCTTTTTTTTTGGAGTTGAAATAATTCCGAGACGGCATAATACTCCATAACAAGTACAACCCTGTATGGTACTTGTTTTTTAACCATGTGGCCATGGGCCGAGCGCAGTTCATGTTCTACCAGTGGTTTATTTATTTTTTTTTTTGTCGGAGACCAGACTCAGACCTCCACTCAGCCAACTTTGAATTATGCAATCTGTAATGTTTACTTGCCAAACCATGTTTCTTGAGGGTCAACAAAAATCTCAGATTACAAAGTCACGCCGAACTCATGCTTTGCAAAAAAATCTCTTCAAAACCCTGACTTCCAAGCGATATATCACTTTAGCGTTAATAGCTACCTCATATCGGCAGTAGTAAATCTATTCCTTAACAATCCAGCTTCATCATATTAAAATTTCAATGAAATTGAACAAAACCAGAACTAAATATAATTAAATTTCTTTTTTGTAACCTTGCTTCATTGCTTGAGGAAGCGACAATCACCCATAGCCACTGAAACACACGAACATAACATGAACCGACCTTTCGCTCAAAAAAATCCAGGATTATTGCCTGAGAGCTGAAAATTGAAGAGGAACATCTTTTTCAAACTTTTCTCAGGTTATTTAGACGAAAAAATGACCTCGGCGGGCTCCAAAAGAGAACGAAACAAAAAACAGAATGAGACAGTGAGAAGAGCCGATAATTTATTCAATTTGTTCACCGCATGGCCTTCGTTACGTCCATGTTAAAAAAGCTTACTTCTGGATAATTTCAGCCTTACAAGCCAGCAACTGGTCCCAAATTACTTTCTGTATCCTTAAAAATGTCCTGACTTCCATCTCCGAAAGATTTGGCCACAATTTTCCAGCAAATAAACATTTCGCCGACAGTGATCACCAATACGGTGGCTTGCATACTAATTCGTTAACTTTACAAAACCCTCCTGAGGGGGGGATATGACGAAAAGAGCTGAAAAATGATGGCCCGAAATAGGGTAATTTTCTCAGCTTCCAGTGTGCCAAATTTGCTGGAAATAGGTTCAAAATCGATTTTTTTTTTTTTCGCTTTTTTTGTTCTTTGGTCACTCATGATCCCATATTATGACATGTGCCGGAAGTAATTATGTCATCGGAGATTTCACAATGGCTATGACTGATGGTGCAAAAATACAGGTTGTGTTGATCAAGTGATGTGGTGTCTGCAGTAATCAATGGATCATCAAGGACTGCTTTGGAATGTGCATTGCATTGCGACTGTAGCGCTACCAAAACAGTTAACTTTTAAAAGCGCGGTTGTGAGATCTGAAAGATCTTCTTGTTTTTTTTTTATTTTTTTAGTTTTTTAGTTTTGTTGGTGACCAGACCCAAACTTCCACTCGGCCAAATTTTGAATGATGCAACCTGTGATGTTTACTTGCCAAAAGCTGTTAAAATATTAATACAAGGACAATGTTATGGATATTGTTTTCTTTACTTTGGGTAAAATATATTTTCTTTTGGTTTTATCAAAGCATTGGATGCGAAGGGAAATAATAAATACGCTAAAAAAGGTATTACGTCAGCCATGGAATGCGCTGACATTGCAGCTTTCACTTTCTCTACAGGACAAATAAAATCGTGTTTACTTTGCAAGTTTATTTCGGCAGAAGCGACAGTCATTAATTTATTTGCAATTTTTCGAGCATTTCTTGTGGTTTTAGGCGAATGTGGTAAATTCTTTGGCTGTGTCATCGCAACAAGTTCGGTGATCAGAAGGAAAATCAAATATTTGCAAGCCAAGCAAAGAACATGTCAGAACATGCAAGAATTACGTCATTGGTAGGGAAATAAGATAGCCGTGGATAACAGAAGTCTTAAATTATGTGACTCGTGTGACTACCTTTCTAGCCCTTTACTCGTGGAAAACGCCAATGAAATTTAATCATGACTTTTAAGAAAGAAAGCAATTGTTAATAGTGTTGTTATGAAATCGTTCATATCGTTCATTTCGTTCATGCCCATACATATCCCAAAGAAAGTTCCAGATTAAGACCATTACGTCATCAGAGATTTCACAACAGCTACGACTGATGGTGCAGTAACAGAGTTTGTATTGATCAAGTGATGTGATGTCTACAGTAAGAAAAGAATCATCAAGGACGGCTTTGAAATGTGCACTGTGTTGTGACTGTAGTGCTAACCAAACAGTTAAATTTTAAAAGCGCAGTTATAAGATCTAACAGATCTTGTTGAATTTTGATTCTTTTAGATGTTGCTCAGTTTAATTTTTAGGGAGTGAGTGTGGAGGTGATAATGACAAGGTGGTGACTTAGGAGAGGGAATTAATCAAAGGCTCCTGTGAGCCAGCTCATGGATGAATGTTTCGTTGTGCCTCAGTTTCAAAAAGAGTCTTTCAGTGAAACCTTTCATATGAAAGTAAGTTTAATTTGCATGAAAATGAACCTGTAGGTGGAAGTCATATGAATGGTTTTGTACTTAGACTCGTTTTGACACAGAGGCAAAAGGCAACTCGGAAATGGCCTACTGGATGAATGTAGAAAAGATAGTTGCAGGGGGGGCCGGCAGCTACCTTTGAAATCGTAGCTTTTAAAATTTTGATGCAAGTATCGTTGCCTTTAGGATTTCGATGTCGATTTCTCGCAGCTAGTGTTTATTAGCGTAAAAAGTTCCTTTTTTCAACCCATGAAGGAATCCCTGTCTACAGATTGAACAAAAAACCATCTTCGACCTCTGTGCCGCGTTATGCCATTTTGTTGGACAAAAATTTACGCCTTTCTAGTACCCCCATAAAACCAGCCAACATATGCTGGGAAGTCTTTTGTTCAAAAGCAATACTTAGCAGGGGAGGTAGGAGTAGTAGAATCTGACATTGGAACAACAGTCAGATTCAATCCGTGCAAAGTTTAAAATTTATATAGTTTTTTTTTAGTATTTTATTATGTTAACACTTACATTTTAGCACTTGTATTTACATATTTTATTGTTGGACATTCTCACACCCTAATTTGTACTTATATATGTATATTTCATTTGCTTTTTCTACAACTTGAAAATGATCTCAGGGAGATCAAAATGTTGCTTTTTGTCGTAAGTTTTATTCTATAATTTTTTGTTACTGTAAATAAGCTTAAATTTGGAAATGGTGAAATGATATGGACATTAATAGTCAATGAAAAGAAGAAAAGACATTACACACAGTTCTGCTAGTTACTGATATCATCTTGGAAAGGTAAGAAAAACAGAAAAAAAAAAAGATGTGGGATATTGGTATTTGGTCACCCAACTATGTAATAACCCTGCCAAACAGGGCTTAACTTTGTTGATCGGACAAGACGCAGTGTTGTCCTTGTGGAAATATAGTGATTCCACTCTAAGCACAAAGATACATATTGATATATAGAACCTTTTTGAGATAGAACGGTCCATATGGATAATTCATTATAGATGATCCAAGTTGAGTGGCTCATAACCACTTTGATTCAACAGTCCAGTACGTTCAAACCTGTATAAAAGTGAACGCCTTCGGGGAATGGGTTATTATAATAATTACCTATGTTCAAATATCCTTTGTCTGTAGATTATTTCTGTGGGACAAGACTGCCAGATGCACATAACCACTTAAATGTGCAACTGTGTGACCAGTTAAATTTGACAAAACTTTTGGCAAGACCCATGTTATTTAAAGGACCATTCGACACCCCTCTCAAAGGTCCATGTTGTAAAATTCTGACTGCCCAGGGAGCCTTTCAGAGCTCTTCATCTTGGACTAGATTGCCGTATGATAGACAGGAATTAACACCTTTGGCTCATTTAGATATAATTTATATAGAAAAGTGTAATTTTCCAAACCAGATGGAAAAGTTGAGTTAAGACAAGAATGCAAACATGGGTACATGTAATGAGAAAGATTTATAATAAAACTTGTAAATATTGATTAAATGTTGATTTTTCCAATTTTTTTTGTGGCAACCCTACTCTAAAAGTTAAGACGAAAAATAAACAATGTAAGTGCGGAAGGTTCTAAATGTTGTTTTTCATATTTGAAGGACTATGAAGGACTATATTTCACATTTTCATTTTTAGTGCAGAATGCACTATTGGGATGGTTTTGGGGGCTGCCTGCCCCTAAGGTACTAAGGCGCTAAGGTGTAAACTTTAATGTTTGTTTAATTAATTAATTTCAATTAATTAATTAGTCTGAAGACAAGGAAATGGTGGGGGTGAGCCGGGAAAGGTACATGTGCACCCTACGTAGAACTTGTTATATCTATGTCAGTTGGGAGTTAACATCGTAAAGCTATATATTTATTTCAAGTAACCCCTTGCTCTCCCTGTGGTAGTATTCTCTTAGGAACAAAACCAATTTGCTCTAAATGCATGCGTGGATTAGTTAGCATTCATGTCTTCTATACATTAGGTGGGGGATACATTGCATACAGGATAACAGACAAATGTTGAGTAGTTTTCCTTACGGTAGAACCCAACATGTAAGAGGCATGCATTCTAGCATCGTAAGTGTTATGTACTATGTTTCCACACGGTTTTTTATGTCATGTAATGTCAGGTACTAGGTAGCACTACCTGTCCCTTTTTAGTGCAAAAGTTAAATGTATCTTTTAGAATTACCCACAGGTCGGTTCAACAAATACAATCTGCTGTTTTCAAACTAGAATAGTATGTTTGTCAGGGTTTAAATAAAGAGGGAAAATGTGAAGTTTCTCAATAGTTGCTTACTTATTTCTTGCCTTAACTGCATCTGTAAGAGAGACCAAAAAGTTCCCGAGTTAGTCGCTTAAATATTGTGCAAATTGTAAATTTGTGACAAAAGAAACCAGGAAAGTGCTCAAATATTGCTGCAGACTCCGTGGCACCTAATGAAAGCGCAAATTAATTTAATCAGTCTTTGAGGAGACTCGTTCATTGATGCAGGATAATGTCGGCCAAGTAGCACTGTTTACCTTCAATACTTCTCATTGAAACGATTCCCAGTGGTATCAATCGATATTGTTGTGTATTAATTTTAACAACAAAGGTGGCAACAGAAAAAGAAAGTGCTATTCCATTACTATCTGATAAGTAAATTAGTTTTTCTTCATCTGTGATAAGAAAATTTGCGTTTTGAGAAAAAACAAAATTGTTTCGCTTCCATTTCTTCGTCAGATATTTAACTTTCTTTCATTTATCCCCCAAAACAAGCTCCTCTTCCTTGTGTTTTGGAGAAAACAAGAGTTTCATGTTACATACCTTTGCAAGGAAAACAAAAGTATCAAGTTATAAAGTTGGCGTGCAGAGCTGAATTGTCGCATTTGTTCAACGTATTATTGAATTTAACAGGAACGAAAATCATCGTAAAACACCAGAGTAAAATTTAAAAGCTGTTGTGACAAACAGTAATTGTATGTAATTTGTGACCTTGAATGAAAATACAACCTTGAAACGTGCTCACTGCTAAGGGGAAAAGCCCTAGCTGACTACCAAGGTAGATACAAACCGGAAGTGAACCAAGCAAGCGTGAGTACTTATGGGACTACCGTGCCAGAGCTATCAATTGCAGTTTGCACTATCTGAGATTGTCTCACTGGTTTGTTTTAAGTAGCTTAACACCTTTCTTTTACCAAACTTAATTTGTTACGTAGTTTTTTGGCACATGAAGTGCTATCTGTACTGATTACACAGTGTATGCAGGAGTCAGTTATATTGCAGAAACCTATCTTTCTAAACCTTCCCCCTGCAACCATGACTTGGATAATTCTTATTACATGTTTTTGTCTTGAATTGAAGAAGATCTACCAAAAGAAAGAAACTGTTTGCAATCTAAAATTCGTGAGATGCTTACCCTGCAGTGTTTGTTTGTGCTACATGTTATGCAGCTGCAGGGTAATTCAAACCTCACTCATTTTAGGCATTTATTTCAAGGTGTTCATCTTATAAGCAACGTTGTTGAAATTTGAATAATTGCTCATTGTGTTGATGATAATTTTAATGATGAATCATGAGAAAACATATAGTATACCAGTAGGAGTTAAACTGTGTTGTTTGGAGTGATGATAGCTGTGAAATGAGTGATAAGGTTCATACATATCGTATGTAAGGGAAGAAACTGACTGTTAAGCTTTCATGCATGTGTCTATAATGAAGGAGTGAATAGACAGATATATAAAATATATATTAGATTTGATAGAGAAATTCCTATCATTCCTGCAGTTTAAAAAGTGAGACAGATAATGCGTAAACAGCATAACTTACACAGCTTGCGTTTTTGGGGAGAGTGTCAATTGAGCCAGTAAGGATGGTTAGTAGAATACCTCTTATGTATTAGTTTTAGCAACATATGATACATTACATTGACTATTTTTGGGTTAGTAGTTGTGTAATAGTTATGTCAAGTATTGCATGTTGAACCTCTGAGTATACAATTAATTTTCATTTAAGTAACCAAATCTTTGGGCTGTAATTACTCCTGTACCTATGCATTTTCCAGTGTTCCATATTGACTGCTGTTGCTTTTTCACCTTGACTGTACATAAATCAGAAAACCAGTATTTAGAAAATAATTGAGTTATATATGGTAACCTTTCAGTGAATTGTTGATGACACCTGCATAATTTAACTTCTTTTGCAGTCTGTTTATTACTGTGTGCACAATTTTTTCTGAATCTCTCACTACATTTCTAATGCAGTTTTAGTGGATGTTTTATAAGTCGTTTTAGTTATCAAGCCTGCTTGCTGTCCTTCTAGTCAAGTAGGGCACAATAACGTACAGCATTTGATGTGTACATGATTTATTTTGTGGACAACAGACCATGCTTTTATTAATAAATGCTGGCAATGTTACTTTTATCTGTTGGATGAACATACTGTTATTTATGTCTGAGCTAGCTCTGAATGTTGGTTTTCACACCAGTATGGCTAATTCAGTGTAGAAAGAAGTTTTTATCTCAGGTTACCCTTTGCAGTCTATGTCTGTGATCAATTTTAGTTGCAATTATGTTTTCAGTTTCTTCGGCTGTTTGAAAAGTGTCTAAGTTTTCAATTTTGCAGCAAATTTAATTATTATAACCATCTCCTATGTTACTATCAAATTTTTAGTTTACTTGTGTGTGTGTGTAAAGTCTTGATTTCTTTCTCTGGCAGAAATTTCTCTTCAGTTACAGTACTGTCTGAAAAATAGATTTTAGCATTTTAAAAATTCTTTATCAGGTCCTTTAAAGTACTGTAAATCATCATGTAATCTTAATTGTTTTTTGGCATGAAGTTAATTGCCACTGTAAGTTTGTAAAACAGACATTTTGAAGCATGAGCTTTCTTTGCTACCATTAGGGCTAATGCTCAAAACATGTCAACTTCCAACTCATGATAGCATTCAGTTTGTCTTTGACCGCATCAGCTCCAAGTTGATAAATTCCACTTGTCATATGAGTGTCTCAATTTCCACCATTGCAGCATAACAGTTTATAAGCACTCTATAAAGTAAATATCTTGACAATCCATTGGTTTCATCTGAGAAACACAGGTTACTTCCTTTTGGTTCACGTAGAGATGATTTGATGGGATGTCTGATACTTATAGATAAGAGGCAAAGTACATTAAGATGCTTTTATGAACAAACTGATTCTTGTTTTAATTGTTTTTAGGCTATTCTTGCCAAAGCTCTGTTTGATAACTTTGCTGATGCACCTGATGAATTAAGCTTCAGAAAGGGTGATGTTATCACTGTGCTAGAACAAGATGTGGATGGCCTTATTGGTTGGTGGTTGTGTTCATTGCATGGGAGACAGGGAATTGCTCCTGGAAATCGTTTGCAGGAAATTAAGAGGAGACTAGAAGGACATACATCGCCTCAAACATACAAATCTACTGAGTGTTTTTCTCTTGAGGATATTGATTATGATGTTCCCAAGTCTCATGAGGTTGGTGAGGATTATGCTGTACCAAGAGGAGTCGCAAGTCCTGACTATGATGTGCCAAATGCGAATAGACCTGAGGGATTTGTACACTCTAGTAAAGAATTTGAAGAGTTGGAGCAACAGTTTAGTAATCTTCCTGGTAAAAATTTATTAAATGACGAGGTCAACAGTAAGCAATCCAGAATTGAAAATGATGTCAAGGACCAAGCAACATGTGATGATATGTATGATGTACCCACACCACGCCTTGAAGATGACATACCTCCAGAAGTTTATGACCTGCCTCAAAATTCTGACAAGGAGCAGAGCCATATTGAGCTGTTTTCCAATCAGACAACTGACTTGTATTCTGATGACAATGTATCCAGCAGTGCTGTTGCAATGTGTAATAGTCCTGATCAAGGGGTATCTAAACCAGAAAGTGACAGTAAGAAGCCTTTACTGGTTCATGAAGAACCTGAAATCTATGCTGAAATCTATGATGTTCCTGCTGCACCAAATGTTCACGAAAGAGAAAAGGTTTTTGAAAGACCTTTGTCACAGGACACAAATGTGAACAGAAACAGTGTAGAATTTAACAATCCAAGAAATTCACGAGATCTTGTGGCACACTCATTGGTGATAAGTAGTGGTGGGAAGCGTCAGTCAACATCTAGCACAGACAGTGCAAAGTTGAGTTCAGAGGATGATGACTATGTTGACTATCAAGACATTTATGGTGATGGACGGGGCAAAGATGTCAATGTGTACGATGTTCCAGTTCAGGTTTGTAGTTTAAGTGAATATTAAACAATTAGATTATGGGCTCGAGATTTCTATTGTGTGACAACTGACGAGGGCGCAGCCCGAGTCAACTATCACGCATAGAAATTCAGAGCGAATAATTTCATTGTTTTAGTATAAATCTACTAGTCGTTCCAAACTTTATCTAAATCCTCTTCACAGACACTTTTAAAACACCAAGAAGGGGTGGTCATTTTGTTATTAACAAGGGCACACTGCTACGCTACTCACTATCTATCACAGAATAGATAGTGAGTAGCATAGCCAATCAGAGAACGGCATTCGTGATAGAACGCTAGGAGATTTATACTAAAATGCATTATATACCTGTAAAGTGATTATTTGATTTGCAACATCAGCATTTCTGTTTGTGCACATACACTAAACAGAAATATAGTTATTTGAGGAGGATATCCAAATAATCTTACTTTGTTACAAAATTAGTGATCGTGATTGCTTCTCCACAGGCCTATTTTTCAAATAATTGGCACACCATCATATGGGTGTCCAATTGCAGGTATCCAATTGTAATTGTAATTGTAATACCTACACCATTCACATGTTGATTGCGTGTGCTTTAAAGGCTTCCTTCTTAGTGTTTCCTACAGTTTTTAAACAATTATTGGATAAGGTTTTTGTGATATCCAGAATAATCAAGGTGGAGGTAGGTAACAAGACCTTGATTATTCTGGATATCACAAAACCCGAATCTAATAATTGTTTATTATAAATTAAACAACAAAAAAAGAAGTCATGTTTTTGCTTCTTCACTGATAGCAAGCAGCACAAAGCACATGAACTTGACATGATTACCCTTAGAAATCTTTCACTTGATATGATTACCCATGACCTAGAGTGTCCTTGACATGATTATTGTATAGTCTGCAGCTAGATGACGTCACAGGCGCTGATTTCGAAAATTCCCTGTGCGCTTTCGGCCAATCAGAAAGTGAGTTCAATGTATAATAATAAAACTTATGGGTAGCACTACTGACTTTTTTAATTTCGGAATGTGTTATAGATACAATTAATTAGTAATTGAACCTAGTGTCATACAATTTGCAGGGCTTCTGGTAGGTCGTGGAAAAAAAGTCAAATTTCGTGGGATTTTCAGGGACAAATTCGTGGAAAAAATGGCCAATTTCGCTTGAATTTCGCGGAATTTTCAAGGCCAATTTTGCTGAAAAACGATCAGTAAAAAACGTCTGATTTCGCGGGAGTTTTCTGGGCAAATTTCACTGGAAAGTGATTGGTTTTGTGCTGATTTGAGGAACGTTTTTAATGAAACTAGACGCTCTTAGAGCATTTACTCAGGCTTCGTACCGCATTATGAAATCACACTTTACAAGTAAAAACAAATAAGAGAATCAGGATAATAAAAACACAAGAGTTACGCTTAGATATTTACTATTCAAGTTGCTTCATTGAATATCTTCTTTATCCAATTGTAAAGTTCTGTTTATGTGGGATTCTTGATTTTTTTCAACATCGTAGCGAGACACCAAAAACCTACACAAAGGAAATATGGTATGTTTGATTCTTGTCAGTCTTCGTTTTGGCCATGCGCACGGTGTTGATGTAATCACTAATCATTGACAAATGTCCGAGTTTTACTCTAATATTTTTTGTTATGGACTGAATGTGAATGAAAACAATCGTAGTCATAGATTCTCTGTGATATCAGCTTGCGGTGTTGTTTTAATCTCCACTCTTTTACCGGGTTAGCAAGTAACAAGGAGAAAAATTTACACAACTCACTGAAATTCTCGTAGGCGGTGTTAAATTTCAATCCTAAACAGTGCAGAGTTTGTAACGATGTTATGATGTCATAGGCCCTTCGAGCTTGCGCATTAGAATGAGATGTATCCCGGTTGTAGTTGTTGTATTGCGGCTAGTAATGGCGGGCTTTTATGAGCTTAATTAAAACCGTTGTGTTATCATCGTTTGGTCTCGTTTAGACTACGCTACATGGTGTCAGAAGTGAAACACACATAGTACTGCCGCTCATGGCCATGCCGGAAGCCAACGTGGTGAGTTTTTTTGATGTATTTTCTGTGAACTCTCCTGTCGATATTTCTGTACAAGTATTACATGTATGCCTACCACGAGTGAAGGTGATGGCGCTTCGGGTACACTACCCTCGATGATAACTGTTCCTGTGAATATACAGCTTCCAGAAATGATGGATTTAAGCGGTGGAAATCTTCCTGTCAAATGGCAACGATTCTGTTGAGCGTGGTCAAATTACGAAATTGCGGCTCAGCTAAAAGACCCCGAAAATCCGGGCAGCAATAAGGAACGACGGGCAGCCACATTGCTTACATGCATCGGTTCTGATGCATTAGACGTAATTGATGCTAGGGAGTTTGAGAACAAAGTCCAAAGAAAAGACCCAGAAGTGATCTTAGAAAAGATGAAACAATACTGCATTGGGGAGTGCAATGAGACCTATGAAAGGTATGTGTTCAACTGTCGGGACCAAGAGTCAAATGAGTCAGTTGATGCTTATGTTACCGCATTATGACAATTAGCGAAGACATGCAACTATGGGTCATTAACAGACTCACTTATTCGTGATAGAATGGTGGTGGGCATCAATGACAATTCTGCTCGTAAGAAGCTCCTGCAGACAAGCAAGCTCACTTTAGGACAATGTATAGACATTTGCAGATCTTTGCAGACATCAGCAAGGCAGCTAAAGGAGATGAATCAAGAGGATGTCCGTTTCGTGAAGGAAGACAAAAGAAAAACAGTTGACAAAAAGAAGACAAAGGTTCCAGAGAAGAACCAAAACGAGTCACAAGAACGCAGGTGCAAGTTTTGTTCCAGGCACCATCCTTTCACTAAGAAGAACTGCCCTGCATGGGGAACATCTTGCGAGAATTGTGGCAAGCCAAACCATTTTGCAGTGTGTTGCCAAGAAGCTAAGAAGAAAGTGTTGTCTGTGGATTACACATCCGAAGATGAGGAGTATGAATATGTGGCCGAGATTGAAGTGAAAGAGCAGGTTAATGCATTACCCTCCAGTCATCACCCTAACAAAGTTTTTGCCACTCTACTGGTCAATGGTAACCAGGAAAAGTTTCAGTTGGACAGTGGATCAACAGTAAACATCATGACTGATGAGACAGTGTTAAAGCTCTGTGGCCAAAACGGCTTGAGTGAACTGGAAGATACCCCCGTTAACCTGGTAATGTACAACCAGTTAGAGGTCAAACCCTTGGGCAAGAAGCGATTCAAAGTCGTCAACCCCAAGAACAATAAGAAATACAGCATTGAGTTTCATCCTGTTTGTGGTGATTATAAATCCATTTTGGGCATGAGGGCCAGCAAACACCTTCGGCTGCTAACAGCCAACAGCCAGAATATCCTTTCTGTGGAGTCAAGTGGTGTGGAGGAGAAAGGTCCTAAGGTGGAAGACTACATTTTGCCGTACACCGATGTGTTCACTGGAGAAGGCAAACTAGAAGGGCTACTCCACCTGGAGATAGACAAGAATGTCCAGCCAGTCCAGCTACCTACACGGAAAGTCCCCATTGCCCTCAAAGAGCCTTTAAAACAAGAACTGGACAGATTGTCAAATATTGGAGTGATTTGGAAGGTCGCTACACCTACGAACTGGATTTCAGCACTTGTGGTCACAACAAAGAAAAATGGCAAGGTTAGACTGTATATTGACCCGAAACCATCAAATGAAGCTTTACACAGAAATCATTACCCCTTACCTACAATAGATGATGTGGTGCCTCTGTTATCAAAGGCCCGTGTGTTCACAGTATTGGATGCGAAAAATGGGTTCTGGCACGATCCAAGCAGCTTTGCTACTACAGTATTGTGCAAAAGTAATGAGAGCGTAATTCGACGAAATTCGTGAATTTCGGGGCTTTTCGATGAAAAATGGCGAAGTTTTGTTCACCTCGAAAGTTTGAAGAAAATTCAGCGAATTTTCCCGGTGCCCGTTGTTTTAGTTGACGCGAATTTTCGAGCAGTAATTCGTGTCTGCTGATAATTTGGCCCGATTTTTCGAGCGAAAATTCACTCTCCTCGAATTTTCCTTCAAACTTTCTAGCAAAAATTCGCTCTGTTCCTTAAGTTTCCCATTGATTCACAGTAGTAAGATGAATTAAACCAGAGCAAAACAAGAACGTGCGTGATAAAAACGTTAATATCATCGTGAGTGATAGTAATACCTCAAAGCCTTTTCTCACAAACTTACCTTGCTTTATGTCCAGAGAAAGCTGATATCACTTTGTTTGTTGCAGTCTTAAAGCTCACAAGCCCAAATGGTCTGTTTGCCAACCTGTTTTCATTGAACAAGAAATGCTACTTGCAGAAGTACTCGCGGTGCAGCCACAATGAACCCAGGCTCTGCGCGACCTTGCGATATTACCGTCGAAGGTTCGAAGCTATTATCGAACTATTCAGGCCAGCCTCTTACAGATCTGTTTAACACGGCTGAAGACTTTTTAACTCGTAGTTTTAGTAACATTCAAGCTGTATTGATTGTTATAAATCAGTTACGCTTCCTCCCCTCGTTAGTGTTCATACAAAAAAAATCTTAGCAGGAGGGCTAGCGTAGCAGAAGAACTGTTGTCGTAAATAATGAGGTGCTCTTGCATGGAAAATAATTCTAGGTGAGGTATTGAAATAAATGACAACACACACAAGTGAAGGTAAACTTTTATTTAGACGTTGGCGAATTGACCAGTAGGACGTTGGCGAAGCGACTTAGGACGTTGGTGAATCGACCTAAGACGTTGGCGAAACAACTCATCGGCGAAACGACCGGATACCATGTCTTTCCCTTTTGCACTTGCCATCCGAACATCTCTGCACTTTTCCTTCCCTAATCCCATTTCTTTGCACTTCCAACATGCTCAAATGCAGTCGCATGTCTCCATCTCTTATTTACTAGTGTGAAATAAAGAGGGATTGTCGGAAATAATATACTATCCATCATGGCAGGCGGACAAGGACATGACGAACGTGATAACAGCTGGGGGGACTGGGCACGTGGAGACCTGGCACTAGATAAACAACATGTCTGCTTGTCCATTGATCACTGAATTTGATGTCACTTTGGATGAATTTTGAGGTGAAGTAGGCCTTCAAAAAGACCTTATTAAGAATTTTACTTTCGTCCAAGTTTACCCGGACTAGCGATCCGACTTTTGTACCTGCCTTGCTGGCACGGTGACGTGGCAAAGCTTAAGTTAGCAAGTTCATGTCATTGAAAACGATCAAAGGATTCAAATTCTCTACGTTCTTTGCCATGAAAGATGGATTAACACATTAACAACAGCGAATTTTATAGAGGAGTAAAGCGTCAACGTGACGGCAATTGTTCACAAGAGAACGATACATTGATGGCTCGATACTGATCAGCACACTGCACTGCGATATTTCGCATACTGCAAGCGGAATTATGCCTCTGGTAAGGAATTGTCGTTCTGGTCTTGAAAATGCCGCGAATTTTCGTCCTTTGTTTTAAAGAAATAACGCTCAAGACATTGCGAAAAGATGCTTGAATTTTCAGGCGAACCTTTCGAAGAAAGTTCGCAGAGACAAAGAATGAAATTCGTGCATTTCGCTCTCATTACTTTTGTACAGTACTGTACCTTTGGAACACCCTGGGGACGCTTTCGGTGGCTTTGCTTGCAGTTTGGTGTATCCCCAGCTCCAGAGGAGTTTCAGAGGAGGATTGATATTGCACTTGAAGGCCTACCAGGTCAGAAGGCTATAGCAGAAGATATCCTGGTGTTCGGAGCAGGAGACACCGATGAGGAAGCACTCAAAGATCATGACTGAAACCTGCGAGAAGTGTTCAACCGTTGTCAGCAGAAGAGCATCAAGCTTGACTCAGAGAAGATACAGTTCAGACAGAAGCAAGTCAGCTACATGGGTCACATCATATCGTCGGAGGGTCTCTGGGCTGATCCAAACAAGCTGAAAGCCATCAATGAAATGCCGCCTCCTACGGACAAGGAAGGTGTCCAGAGAGTACTAGCATGATAAATTAGGTGCAGCAGTTTGCTCCCAACGTAGCAGATTTGGCCAAACCACTGAGAGAGCTTGTCAGGAAGGACAATGAGTTTGTCTGGGACAAAGAGGTTCATGGCCAGTGTCTAGATCAAGTGAAGCAGGTTCTAACCCAGGCACCTGGGCTCAAGTTCTTCGACCCCCAAAAGAAGACCGCACTCCAGTGTGACGCCTCTATGAGTGGTCTTGGAGCGTGCTTGATGCAGGATGGGTACCCTGTGGCGTATGCCTCCAGGGCTCTGACGCCTACTGAGACTAACTACGCTCAGATAGAAAAGGAACTATTAGCAATTGTCTTTGGAGTTGAGCGATTTTAGGGCTATGTCTATGGCAGAAAGACCTTTATTGATGCTGATCACAAATCCCTGGAGTCTATTATGAAGAAAAGTCTATTGAGTGCACCAAAGCGATTGCAGAGAATGCTGTTGCGTCTACAGAAATTTGACTCAGACGTTTCCTACAGAAAGGGTACAGAGATGCACATGGCTGATCCACTTAGCCGAGCTTACCTTCCCCTGGTTAAACAAGACACAGTTGACACCCAGGAAGTATGGAATGCTGCCGACAAAGAGACTGAGACTGAGTATATAGACATGGCAGAGTCTGTGTCCATTCGGAAACTAACCTTGCAGGAAATCAAAAGTGCCACTGAAGTTGATGCAGAGCTCCAGGCATTAGCTCCTATTATCACACAAGGCTGGCCAGAGAGAAGGGCTGACGTACCCTCCCAGTTGCAGGTCTGTTTTCCCTTCAGAGAAGAGTTGTCAATACAGGATGGTGTTGTGTTCAAGGGTGAGCGCATTGTAGTACCTTCTAGCCTCAGGCAATGCATGATGGATAAAGTACATTCCAGTCACCTGGGCATACAGGGGTGCCTCTGGAGAGCCAAAAAAGCCTTCTACTGACCAGGCATCTACGAGCAAATCACAGAATTCATCTCAAGGTGCAGGATTTGCAACAGCTACAAACCAGAGCAGCAAAAAGAACCTCTGAAATGTCATGAAATACCTACACAACCATGGCAGAGCATCTCAGCAGACCTGTTCGAGCTCAATGGCACCCAGTACTTGATTACAACTGACCGCTATTCTAACTTCTTCGAGTTGGATATACTGATGTCTACGACAGCCAGAGTGGTTATTAACAAGCTGAAACCTCATCTGGCAAGATATAGTCTTCCAGACCAACTCACCACAGACAACGACCCACAGTTCGACTGTGCTGAGTTTCAGAAGTTTGCAGCCGAGATCCAGTTTGAACACGTTAAAATGTCTCCATGGTATCCTTAATCCAACGGGAAGGCTGAGAACAGTGTCAAAACTGCAAAGAATATCTTGAAAAAAGCTGCTGATGCAAGCCATGACCCACACTTGTCTCTACTGGACTTGCGGAAAGCACCATCAGAAGAAATGGACAGCACCCCTGCACAGCGTCTCTTCTCACGTAGAACCTGTACTGCACTAATAGTTCAAATAATTAATAAAGCTGGTTGACTATTCAATTTGTGCACAAGAAAGTGCCAAAGCGTGCCAAAATTGAACCAAAGAAGAGGCATACTGTAAATTAATTGCTCACCTCAAGTTTATTAATTCAAAGACCTGCAATGATAATCAGTTGACATCGCGAGGGATTTCTAGGGACCCTTCATGCGAAAAACTGGCTTAATAAATAAAACAATCATTTGTTTGCTGAAACCAATTTTGTAAGAACATTTCCAATTGTTTTGTTTGATGCAGACAAGAAAATGTATGTCAAAATTGAAAGATCTCATCTTCCGCTGAAGTCAAGATCAATTGCTCGATTACCTATAATAAATGTCGTCACAAGAATTAAGACGTATCAACTGTTAAAGCTGTTAAATAAAAAAAGATGGATAAATCAGAGGAAGACCTCTACTTCATTCAACCTGGAATTTTACTAGTTGTGGGAACCAACGATTCTGATTGGCCAACCTGTAATTGTATTTTATTGAAAGTCAACAAAAAGAGTCAACACAGTCGTTTCGTCTGAGATTTGTTTAGGGTTTATACGAAGGCACAGGAAGTTTCGTTTGTAGTTTAAAACAAGTTGTCATGTTAAACATGCCTTAATGTAACCGGAATTGACATATCATGAGTAATTTAATGCTGCCACTGGAAGCCACGAAACTTTCAGCTGATCCAATGTTCACTGAGTTCAAACCTCTCATAGCACTGGCTTGTCACGCAGTAAATTTAGGAAGAACAGTGTGGTTCTGGTCCAGTTTAGAAACAAAAATGATACTCCAACAGTCTTCCAAGTACGGTTTACAAGCATTGTAAATTTACTTCAAACATTTTGCATGTTTTTACAATGCATTGGGAAAGCAGACACGCTTTAAATGATCTGCGCGTTGGAAGATTCTTAAAATATGTAAAATGTGCATTCGTTTTGCCTAAACTGTCTGAACTGTGCGTAAAATTAATGCGTCAAAGTCGTGCCTAAACTCTGCCAAACTGTGCCTGAACTGTGCATCAATTGAAGCTGAAGTTGAGATTCATGTGGCAAGTCAGCAGATTCTGGGGATATACTTCATGGGTAAATGTCATAAGTAGAACAGACGCATGAACATTTCCCCGCATTCCAAGAACAACGATGCCAAAGATAGTTCTAAACCCGGGTTCTAAACGATACTCAAAATAGAAATCAAATGAACGATAGAAATGATGCGAACATACGATAAAAACGAAACGCACGATAAAAACATTGCAAATGATAGAAACGCTCCAAACGATGAAAACGAAAGGAACCAAACGAACAATGCAAACGTTTTCACAAGCTGGACAAAACGCTGATGTTTAACGTTGAATTTCGAACCAAAACGTTGGTTCAAAAACATGAATGTAATGCTAGAAAATCAGTTTTATCTCTGCTGGTGTTGACTTTCTGTGAAAAATACGTATTCGACTTGATTCTGCAACTCATGTGCACCTCAAATTTCAAGACTTTTGTCTCAAAATTGTAACGGCAACGGAAATGATGCCAACAATTTCAAACGCGTTCACTACAGTTTTTATGGTCAATTTCCTGTGTGGTGTTTTCATTTTGTTTTCACGTGAAAGTAAGTAGATATTCAGGGATTTTCTCATTAGAAGATAAATGCACATATAATTTACTTTCATATGATGTGTCAGATTGTTACAACTGTCCTTAAATTTTATACTCCACCTTGTTTTTTAGCGTTACATATTTTGTAACGGTTCTGGGCACCAACAGCGTGCGCATGGCCTTTTTTGATTCTCATTCTTCGTTTGGCTTTCGTAGTTGCTAAGAAATGATGAATGAAGGTTGCAGTTTGCTCTGTGTTTGACCACGAGGTTATTTTTAACAGAGAACATCATTTGCTCTTTTAACAACAATGTGCTCTGGAAATGCGCCAATGACAAAGCTTTTTACATCGTTGCTGCTGCCCAGTTTTTCGCAACATTAATCTAAGAACACCTGGCAGTTTTGGCATGTTGTTTACTCATTGCAGTGATGAAGTTTCAAGGTAATTTAGCAAGTTTACAGCAAGTAAGCAGCCCCAACAGCCAAGATAACTTTGTTGTGCTGACAAGTATTTGATAAGATTTCCAGCGAATTTCGCGGGATTTCGCCTGGTTTTGTGAATTTCGCGGGATTTCACGGATTTACTTGAAATTCATGGCTCTGTGACCGCGCGAAATATCAGAAGCCCTGAATTTAGGGAGTGATTGTGGCACTCCTAATTTGAAATCAGCCTTGTGCTGCCTGGTCATCTGATTTTGAAAGTACTTGCGCAATTACTCCCTGAATTGTGCTCTACTCGGTCCAATTACTATTAAGACGTAATGAGACCTTGATATATCAATTCCTCACTCATGTCATGTTTAAGGTGGCTTACTACATTTTTGATGGATTATAACAGCCCAACTTCTAACTCTTTAAATGTTCCAAGATGTTTTTCCTTTCTCTATTCACTGTTTGCTTAAGTCTTTTGCCATTCTGTGTGAAACTTCAACAATTAAAAGGCTGTCTCTGTAAAAACCGACCACTGATTTTACTTCGAAAATTCGATTTTTCTCATAAGCTGGGATTTCAAAGACCTTACCTAATCAATCACTAACATGAGTTTTATTTGATTAAAAATTCTAATTGAGGTTCTCTAGGATTGATTGAAGTTTGGTCCGCCCGACACAAGCTGCATGCCTGTCGAAACTGGAAAAATGGCACATATTGCCCGCGCTCTAAAAAAAAATAATATTTGCTCAACAGTCCCAATTCTATTTTTCAACCAGAGATATATCACAGCAGTTTGTTTAGCCATGTTGCGATTGTAATTCAATGTTGTTCCTTCAACGGTTAAAAGAAGATTTTCTACCCGTTAAATCGAGTTTTGAACCAAACGTGAAAATAGTTCTACTTTGAAGGCACATTTTAAAAATGTGGCACCTGTTTGAAACTGCTGAACTACATGAATAGAAAGTATAAATGTCCCTTAATTTAAAACAGTAATAAAATTTGTCTGCCCACTAGGTTTTCAAAACTGACGACCGCTTAAAGTTCAGGAAATTTTGAAAACATTCCAGTGAGTAACTAACACACTCGCCTTCGTAAAATGCTCTGATAAATTCACGTAAATCTCTTACCTGGCTTCAAGATTAAATTTTTGGTCCTTTGTAGCGATCCTTGAAACCTAGGTAGCATTAAAACTGCCAGCTTTTCCTTCCAGCTGTAGGTTTGTATATAAAGTACATTTATACGTTCCTCATCTGTGTCGAGTGTGACGGTAACATACTTCGATGTTCTTTGTATTACTGACCATTGTTTTCCTCGAAGCGGGTTTAATCATGTAGAGTTGTACGGCCCCGCAAATGATCCCTGCCCACAAATGATCCCTGTACCGCAAATGATCCCCAAATTGTACCGCAAATGATCCTGGGACTGGAAATCATTCTGCTGCAAAACGTTAGGAATGGTGTGGACTCCATGAAAAGTCTATGGCTGGATACATATTTTCTTAATTATCCTAGGCGAAGAAAAGACAAGTACCTCAGGCATAAAAGCAGCAATGAAAAACTTTTCTCACCCCTCGCAAAATACTAAATTGACATGTGTCGACTGCATAAATTTTTCATTAAGGAAACGCACTGCAAAAAGAAATACGAATCTTCGAAGATGCCTCTGCCATGTAATTGACCACTTAGAACTTTTCCTTGTAAACTTCTTATACCTGCATCCTAGATAGCCACTGGCTCCCACGAAAGTCTCTAAGATTCCTTCGTGCTAGTTACTGTAGTAAAAATGTAGTCAACCCACTTGAGAATTCTCAGTTGTCTGCAAATTTGAGGATATAGTGAACATCCTGAGTTATCATACATCTCAGATCCAGACCCAATAAGGTCATTCAGGGAAGGATCCAACTAAACTACAAACTTCAAACACAGGATTTCGTAATGTTGGATATCATTTTTAAAGATAATTTGGTTTTATCAGCTGGATTGATAATGTGAATTGGCCACCGTAAACAGATTCGAAAGCTGACGTTTTGAGCGTTAGCCCTTCAGATTCACTCCGATGAAGGGCTAATGCTCGAAACGTCAGCTTTCGAATCTCTTTACGGTGGCCAATTCACATTATCAACCCAGTCAATAAAACCAAATTATCTTGTTATACTCCCCACCAACGCACCACCATAGTTTGTTTAGAAACTTAGCCCCTTCTATTATTTTTAAAGTTGTGAAATTTGCATTCAAATCGTTCATCGTTCTTGCATTTCTTATAGTAACTGTTGTATCAAAATATTGTATTACTGTGAAACTCAGAAAACCATGAATACCAGAAATGTTTAAGGATTATTGTGCAGCAGGGAAAAAGCCAATTAAGGGTGAAAAAAGCAAACCGCAAACACCAGCAGTAATAGGCCACGTTCGATATATCAAATGTTGTAACATGGCTCTGAGGCTTTCAGGACAAACTTCTCTGTTTGGTGGTGTTTTCCTTGTATCCAAGTCTCTTTTGGGAATTGAAAGACAAAGGAAACTTAAAAAAATTGCAGTTTTGACCCGAAAGCCTTGGATTGATGTTAGAATATTGATATATTGAACCTGGCCTATTGGTTGTCGTTTTGAGGATTCCTCGCCTGTCCTGAACTTTATAGTGATTGGTTCAGTTCCAAATTAACCTTTTGGAATCAAATCCAAATGTCCACGGTTTTCTGAGTTTCACAGTCAAAAAAAAAACAAAAACGATTGCATAAATTTAATTAATAATGGATAAAAACTCTAATAAACTACAGGTTCGAATAAACTACATAAGTCAAGAAAATGCCTGATCCATGAAGCCAAGATTGAAATGAATGCTGGGGCTCTTTAATCAAGAAAATATGGTATGAGAGGTGTAAATATCTGTGGACAAATGTTTTTGGGCAGATTTGACAGGATTTGCTAACAAGTAGCTTTTGTTTTTGCTTTTGTATTTTTAAGCCTATTGCATTAAGTCAAGTTGGTGGAGCTCCAACTATAAAACGAAGCCAAGTTAGCATCCTACAACGGATCAACATGAATGCAGTCAGAGGATTAAAGCTTGATGTACCAGATGCTTTGCAGCGTTTGACAAAGCTTGAACAAGCTGTAAATGGAGTAGTTCAAAGACTTTTAAACTTTGTCACAGTCACATGGAGGAATCCCACTGTTCTCAAGCCCCAGCTGGCAGATATCAGGGACATTGCTGGTAAGGCAAAGGTAGCCTTGAGATTATTAACAGAATTTGCTCTCAGTTCTCTGGTCAATGCAAGAAATCTTCCAAACCAGGAACTTAGTGGGAAGCTAAGCAGAGCAGTTGAGCCATTACTGGAGACATATTATGCAGTGAAGTTGGCATTGCAAAGACTTGACAACAATGGCTGGGATGTTGCTTTGGACAAAGGTGACAGAACACATGATGAACTTGATCTGATTATGGTTCACATCCGTTCTGTTCCTGAAAACTCACAAATTTTAGCAGCAATCATTCGTACTGCTGCAACAATACTGTACAACACTCCATCCAAGAAGAACAAAGTAGAGCCCACCTTGCACAGCTCTAAGAAATCAAATGAAGAGTATCAAGCTCAAACAGTAAAGAAAAGCAAAATGTCTGTGGTGGAATCAGAACAGTCAGAAGTCATCAAAGATACTGTTGATACTAATTACAAACCTTCAGCTAACGGTGGGAAGTGGAGTCCTTCAACTGTGCGTCGTGTCTGTGGGATGGACACACCCAAGCGGAATAGTAATGACAGTGAGAGACTTGCTGTTGGAGGTGATGAAGAAAGCGTGGCACCAAAGCTTCCATTACGTTTGCAGTCAGTTAAAGGCAAACAGATAGATTCTATTTTAGAAGACTCAAAATCCCCGCCACCACCTCCCCAGAGAAAAGACAGCAGTGAAAAATGTCAACATCTGAGACAGAAAAGCATCGATAAGTTTCCTCTTGAAGCAGCAAATGGGGAAACATCAGGACCACCTCCAAAGCCAAAGTTAGACAGGAGAAACACATCAAGGAAGAGTTACAAGATTCCTTTGTATTCCGAGCAAAGACATGATACAGGAGACATTATTTGGCGAGAGCATAGGAGTGAAACAGAGCCATCAACATCCAGACGGAAATGCAATTCAGATCCAACACAGTTACATGATCACAAAAATACAGAAGAAGACCAAACATCATCAGAGAAACACAAATTAGCTACTTTGGTGAAGCAGAGCACAGTTCACATCTCAGACTCAGATTTGCCACAAAGTTTAAAACAATCAAAGGATGGCCAGTCATGGGGCATCAAACTGGAAGAGAGAGGAAATTTGTGCTTACATGGTGACAGCTCAGTCAATAAACCACTGCAGCATCTTTTAAATTTGAGGAAAGACAATGGTACATCAAATGGATGTATGGTGTCTTTGAATGATCGAGAACTTTTGGAATTCTATAAATATGAGATCGATGCACAATTATTTGTGTTGAGTGAAGCTGTGAAAGGTTTTTTTGCTGTTATTGACAAGAATGAAAGTCCTAAGTTGTTCGTGTCCAGTAGCAAGTTTATTGTGCTGAGTGCACATAAATTTGTCTACATTGGTGACACTTTAAGTAAGAGAATTAAAAATGGTGATCTGAGGAGCGAAGTAGCAGCTGTGACTAATAAACTGTCAAACTGCATCAAGAGTTTAGTGACTGCAACAAAATCTGCAGCACTGCAGTATCCAGCGTCGAATGCCATGCGTCAGATGGGTGAAACTGTTGTTGTTGTTAACAATGTTGCAGTTGAACTGTATCAGATTGTGAAGAAAACCACAAAGAGTTCCCAGGACAACTTTGGGCACAAGCTGTAAAGGTGCCTTGGACTATCTTAGTTTGTTTTAATGATACAAATGTTAGGAGTCAGCTATAACTTAGATGATCTCCTTGAATGAAACTTGAAACAGTTTTAGAGAATGCATGTAGGAAAAACAAACACTTAAACTGAAATTGTACTCCAAACGTGAAGCAAAAAGATTTTTACTTAACAAAATACTGTTTAGTAGAAGTTGATTAGCCCCATATTCACTTTTAAAGAACGAGAATTAGACAGTGTTTCGACCTCTGGTTCAGGTCTAATTGACCTCTGGTTGGGGGTTAAATGGTTAGGGGCTAATCAACTTGGGGGTTAACGATTGGTCACCCTTGTAGCAATTTAACACCAGACGTTACCTGATTCAAAGTCTGGCCAAGCAGTGGGTAGCGTGGGTCAAAGACAGTCTGCTCCGACAGTAGACTACAGAGGATTTTATGACACGCCCAGTTGCACTTGCCTAGTTCCTGTATGGCTTTCTCCTAGGCCTTCACGGTCAATTGTTTTCGGTTGCCCATCTGGGATGACGTCACTGGAAAACGATTGCCTGTGGCAAAATATTGAGGCCTAAGAACTAGGCAACAGTTGCATTGCAAGCCAAGGAGAGGGTAGAGCTGTGTGTGTGGGTTTGGGGGCTGGGTATCATTTACAAGAAAACACACTAAAACACACTTGCTTAAATACGAACCAGAATGCCCCGTGGATGCCTTACAGTATTAATGAACATGTTGCTATTACAGCAAAGACTTTTGAATTCCTTGTAAATACTTTATGAGTTTTTAAATTGGCCAAGCTAAGGGTACCTTTGTTAGTTAGAAATCCTATATTCGTCATTATTTTCTGATTCTTTAAAATGCCCAAATAAAACAGTCCTTTTTAACTTTTGCCTACGTGAATATGATAATGAAAAGATGATTCATAATGATCCCAAAAAATGGTATTCCTTTTGCTAGTTTAATGATTTCTTGTGTGTAGCTTTTAAGTATCCTTAAGAAACTGAACTTGAGAATAGTCGGCTTCCCAGATTTGAGAGATTTGTAACGTGATAATGATGGAGGGATGTATTTCCAACTAAAATGTTAAGAATTTTATAGGGAGTGTGTTCAATAAGGACAACCTCTAACATTACTTTTTCCAGTAATTTCTCTTCCACAATAATCAAATTGCCTTGTCTTATCCTTGATCACTCAGCTCTTTATGCATAAGCTAAGTTTCATATGTTGTGGCATTAAATACAAGCCGTTCACGATCGGTGCAATTTTTGTTACTCTCAACTTTATATGTTTATCATATCTTAGTACACTCAATGTTGAGATTTGACTACGTTACTGTTAGTGAATAGTTTGTTACTTTTTGTAAATTTGTAGTTTCACTAAAACTGATTTGTAAAAAAGGTTTTGAATTATAAAACTGTTAACTTGGATTACACACTTTTCTTTTACAAGACAGCTTGAAGATTTGCTCGATACTATTGTGAGAAATTCAATTTTACTGACAAATTAAATGATAGTTGAAGGACTGAGGGCATGGACATCCTATGATAAATTTCTCGATCATTTCAGCTACATGAAGTGAATTTCCAGCAACAATTTAGTAAGTTGTGTGGTTTTATCTGACAAGCTGAGGAGACTGTTGTTATACTGTACATTGTTATTAACCCTTTGACTCCCAAGCATACATATACATGCGCTGACTGGTCATGTTCTTTGTACCACTTGTGACGTTATCAATTGAAATGTCACCAGATATTCTTGATAAGCAGATAGTAGAGCTAGGATAAATCTATCTGCACAACAGTCGATTTTGGATATCAACCACATTCTTACATAGCAAATTGAAAACAACGTTATCAGTTTTGGTGCAAAAATGGTGGTAAAATGGCCCATTATACCTATAAATGATCAAGTTCCCATTTCAAGGCTTTGCCCAAAATTAACACCCAACTTTTTATGGCAGCCAGAAAGAACATGAAACGCAAAAGGTAGCGCGAGTACAAGGGCTGAGGAAAAGGAAAAGAAAGGGGCAAGAAAAAAATTCGGAACGGGTAATCACAAAAAAAACATTGTACCTAATCTTTGGGAAATTTATCTTTTTGGTAAAAAAAAAAAATAGCTTTTTCAGCAGAGCTAAGGCCCATTTAGTTTCATGGCAGCCAAAAAACTGATTTAACGGTTAAAAACGACTTTTTTGGTGAAAATTTGGGAGTTAGAGCTTTAATGATATGGTAATAAGTTATGGGGAATCACTCTGGCCTGGGAAGAGCTGAAGACCAGGCGCCTGATGTACTCGTTGGGCACGAGGGTGGGTCGCCAATCACTTTGGTTTTGTGGCCTTGAGTAGAGTGATAAGGTGGAACACTTGTAAATTCGTTATACTGTCATTTGCATAATCCCCAGGGTGTTAATTACCAATTGATGCAAATGGAGTTTGGATAGAGTAATATTCTATCCAGGGTATTAATTGTTATTAATGACATGGTAATAAGTTATGGGGAATTGCTCTGGCCTTCCCCAAGCCTACCTCCATCCTCACTACTATTATCAGCTCACTCATAAATCTCCTATTCCCATTCCTTACTACAGAGTGTGCGGCACTAAATTTTTGGGGTTCTTTTTTCTTTTTCTTTTTTTTTAAATTTTATTAGAGCACTCACACTTCTTATAATACCAGGACAACTACAAATACTAAAACATTACTTACAAACACAATGTACTAATTAAGCCGTATAACACATTACCTACAATATCATTACATAACTTACAATACTAGCTTAAACATACTATGCAATACATTTATGTTAAAATACAATCACAAAGGCAATAGAAAGTTACAAAGGAAGCGATACAATAAATAGTTAGAATACAGTTATTGTTTACACAGGGCAAAGTGTCCCCCATTTTTTAATAAATTGATCTAAAGTTTTGTTCTTAGTGCAAATATATTTTTTTGTTTCAATTTTAATTTGGATCTTTATCTTAAACCCTGCTAAGCTTGGAAGTATTTGAGATCTTCTGCAATCCCATAGATATAGTTTGGCTATCAACAAGAAATAATTTAGTAAGCCGGGCATTCTGAAGTTATAATACCTATTAATACATCTCACAAGCTAAGATGAACGGATTCTTTTGATGAAGAGTAAAAGTACAATTCAAAATCTTTCCAGAAAAGCTCTGAGTATACGCAGTTAAAAGAAGGTGCAATAGGGTTTCTGGTTTAGACTTACAAAAAGAGCATTTATCGTCTGTAATGGATCCTATCTTATGTAATTTGCTATTGGTATATAGAATAAAGTTAAGGACCTTATATTGAAAGGCCTTAACATAAGCCTCAAAACACACAATATGCAGCAGAAGAAACTCTTTCCTTAATTGATCCTCATTTAAGTTGCATCGCGTTTCAGAACTAAAGAATTATTAGAAAATTGTGCTTTTTCACTTATTAACATTGTATAATAGTCTTGATTTTTTTCATGAGAATATCAAAAACATTGTTGTCAATAATCAGAGGGTGGCATTGTTAAAAAGGTGCAATTATTTGTCTTGGATTTTGAGATTAAGTGGGATGGTACGGCATTCCTGAGACCTGCCCATACCAAAATATTTGCTTTTTTCATCTTTTTTGTAATAATAGTATAGGACTCTGTAATATTTAAATCAAATCGAAGGCCATTCGCATGCGTAATACCAGACTCAAAAAACGTCTTATAGAATATTGGTTTATTATCTATACGAATGTCTTTGTTATTCCATATTATATTGTGCCACGGTTTCTCTGCAGAAAACTCGTCTCGAAAATCCGCCCACCACTGAAGCAACTTGGTATAAAATTGAGAAGAGATTGTAAGATCCTTTGTATTATAATTGCAATGAAATAAGAAAGGGCCGCCAAAACGTTTTAGTATATGATGTAAGTAATTTTTCCATGTGCCGTCGTTTTCGTTGAAAATTCTCTTTAGCCAGGCTAGTCGTAAGCATTTGACCATTGTTTCTAATTCAATCATTTTTAGTCAACTCTTTTCATAATCATTTATTGTTGACAAACGTGTGACTTTGTCTACGCCTTTCCGTAGAAATTTAAAAATCAATCGGTTCAGTTCTTGGATATGTGAGGAGAGAAAATTAGATGATTAAGTACGTTTTACATATTCGCTTTCGCTATGAGAAAATATAGAAATCCAACATAGATATGTTTGTTTTAGTTCGTTTTGCATTTCGGAGTTACAGGTTACTGTTCCAGTTCATTGACCGTAACAGACACCTGCTAGTTTGTTGTGGGATCATAACTGTAATAAGCGTTGAACTGTAATTGCCACCTGCGATAGTCTTTTGTTGAACTGTTATCTACCTGTATTGTTTTGAAAGTTATTAATATTGTAAACGATGAATTCCGTTATAGCCAATCGAGCTTTCTGAAATGTATTAGATAATGTTTAGTTAAGAATTTTTAATAGCCTTACGTAATCCTTTAGAATTGTGCTTTCGGCTTAAATAGTCGTGCCTTGTAAAATACTCTTGGGTTACATTCTGGTTATATTCGGGTACGTTCCGAGTACCTTAGTGGATTAAACTCTACTGTTGGACCCAAGAACTGTGTATTCTCTGTCTTCCCGTTGGATTGTTTTGCTGTAACAGATCCCGAGTCCTCTAGGAGTCTGACAAACTCCGTCGCTGCAAGCGTGTTTCCCTCTGGATTGTTGTAACAAGGATAACAACTTAAGCGGCCCAAAAACCTGTTATCACAGATAACTCCCTTGGGGGTAGTTAATAATGACGATACATAGACAAATTTTGGGACAATCGAGGATTTTATTATTGTTGCGTTTCCATAGAGAGAGAGACCTCTTACAGACCAAATATTTATAAGTTTCTTAACACTGTCCAGGTTTTCTATGAAGTTTTTTTCGTGTAGTAATTTCTGATCATACATGTAAGAGTAATAAGCCCCTAGGGTTTTAATTGGTTCATTTGGCCATTTAATACCAAAGGGTTTCGTTTTATTTTCTCTTGAAGATCCAATCCACCTTCCTTCAGTTTTGGTAGGATTAACCTCTAAACCTGAGAGCTTCTTAAAATCGTCGAGCAGCCTGAAAAGAGTTTGAGCTGAGTTAATGTCTGAGAGAACTGCCGTTGTGTTGTATGCGTATTGGAGTAACTTTAGTTCTTTCTTGCCAATAGTGATGCCTTTTAGTTGAATTTTGTCTAATTACAATAGCCAAGGTTTCAACGGCCACCACAAAGAGATATGGAGAAAGTGAATCTCCTTGCCTTACTCCTCATTCAAATGTGAGGTAATGAGAGGTGATGCCATTGTTAATAATGCAGCTTTGTATATTTTTATAAAAAGTCATTACCCAATGAATAAAGTTTGGATCAAAGTTAAATGATTTTAAACATCTTTGAAGAAAATTACGTTCCAAACTATCAAAGGCCTTCCGGAAGTCAATGAAGATCAGTAAACCGGGAATATCTTGTTTGGCTGTAAAGTCCATTATCAGTTGAAAATTGATCGTACTGCTTCACCGATATAGTGATCTTCTATAAAACCAGTTTGATTGTGATGGATAATGTTCGGCAAGATATTTTTATTCTAGTGGCTATAGCTTTAGACGTTTACAAGCGAGACTGGTCGCCAGTTGTCCAAAAAAGAGCGGTCCTTTCCGGCCTTCTTTTTGATAAGTGTTATGACTGCTTGTTTTTGCAAGCATGACATTTCGCCTTTTTTGAAGTATTCGTTTGTACATTGAATAAAAGGTTCACTAGTGTATGGCCAGAATTTTTTGTAGAATTCAATGGAAATTCCATCGTTCCCAGGAGTTTTGTTATTTTGGAAACATTCTAATAGCAAGGCACATTCTTCTGAAGTGATTTTACCTTCACATGACATCTTCTGTTACTCTGAAAGTTTGGGAATTAATAAATCTTTTAAGAAAATTTGGATCGCTTCATTGTTCTTGTTCCTACTCGTGTGTAAGTCTTGATAAAAGCTTCGTTGTTTGTACAAGATATTAAATGGATCCGTGGTAATTGAACCATTGATATTTAATTTTCTTATATGCTTTTGATATGATTTCTCTTTTCTAGATTCAAAAAATATTTTTCGTACTTTTCTCACTGTGCTCGTGCCAGCAGGCTCATGCATGGATATTATTCCTTTGACTTTTTCTTCATAAAACAATTCCAAAGTTTCTTTAACAGAATTGAGAATACTCGCGTTTCGGTCGTTAGGGTCTGTTTCGAAAATAAACTTCGCCTTAGCGTATTCCTCATGAAGATTTTGTTATCTTTCATTTCTTTCCCATGCTCTTCTTTTTGAATGCTGAATTGTGTGTGCTCTTATATTGTATTTCAACCAGTCCTAGATGCTTCGACTGTCCGACAATTCTTCACGCCCTTCCGCTAACCAAATTGGTATCTTCTCTGTGATATCATTTACATAGTCTTCGTCATCTAATAGAGAACAATTCATTTTCCAGAGACCAGGTCCTTTGATATCGTTAGAATCATTTACAAGTTCCAGGAAAATTGCAGCATGAAAATACTAAAATTACAGTCAGGGATGGACATCAGAATTAAAATTTGTTGAAAAGGACCTTAACAAGTTATTATCAGAAATTGAGTCATGTCCTTCCACTCATGAGCAGAATGTCAAGCAGATGGATCCAAAGATGCATCACCATCTACTAAACAACCCTCCTTAGGGAAAACTCCTCCACCGCATTTCAAATATAGTCAATATCAAGGTGACTATGGAGTGAAATTTAATTTCAAAATTCTAATTTTAAAAGGGAGGTGACTTGGTCTATTGTTATGGCAGAGAAAGGAAAGATTTATGCAATATTGAACAAGCCTAAATCGTAGCAATGGTAAAATACATTGTGAGCTCTGACTAACCAACACAAGAATAAGCGAAGTTGTAATTTAACATAATTATTTTCCATCAATATATAATTTATCTGGCTCGGACTCACTAAAGTTAGCATGTCCACCTTCTTTCCTTGCCTCCTTCAGTTCAACGCTACTTTCCTGATCAGATTCGATGTCTACAGCATGTTGGTGCGTGGACTTCTCGTCTTTGTCTTTCCTTTCTTCTTGAGGCATGCCCATTCAAAATGTCCCTGCTCGCCACAGAATTTACAGGTTGCACCCTTTGCTGGGCACTTGTCATGGGAATGAAAGTCTTCCATACACCAGACACAGGACTTCTTTCCATCAGACTTCTTGCTGTCTGTATTTAGCTTATGAGCTTTTTCTTGGATTCATTCCTTTGTGACTTTAATGTTGGGTCACATGTGTATGAAGTATCGACATGAGCATCACTGGGGTCTTCTAACTTTTTCATGGTGGCTTCCATGGCTTCGCATCTTCACATGAGCTCCAAGCAGTCTTAAACAGTCACATTTCCCCCTTTTGCCATTAGTTTTCGTTTGCTTTCTTTGTTTACACAGCCACAAATAAGCTTATCTACAATGAGAAAGTTAGTGTTGTCTGAAAACTCAGCTTGACGATACAAGTCCATGATTCAAGAGTAGTAGGTCCTAGTATTCTCATCAGCTGGTTGACCCAGGAGAGCTGTTGGTGTTGTAATCCTCAGTTCTGGGTCTTCTTTGAGCCTGGCTTCGATGAGCGATATTAGGCATGAGCACTGGCCCATATGCAACCATGATTGAGCTTTACTCAGTCTGACCTGGAATGTAGAGGTCCACCTAAGATTCTCTCCACCTCTTTTGTCCACAGTTTGAATTGTAAGGAAGCTGATTCCTGGAGGTTGGAGGTCCAGTCAACCTTTATTTGCGGAATGTAATTGCTTTCAGCCATTCAAAATGTTGCATAACACAGGTAATATTTGACTATCGAAGATGCAAAAGTTTCTTTGATTCAATATGAAAAGTCATAACCCTAGCGAATTTGTCAACTACCACCTGCCTGAAGTGTACGAAGTATCTTTTCTTGAAGAGTTTTGCAGAGGGTCTCTTCTACTCAACACCCTGTTATTGTGTGGGCTGGGGGCAACCCTAAGACACGGAATCCGGAAAGCAGAAACCGGAACCGGATTCCAGAATCTGAAGAAAAGAACGACAGAAATTATTCACTTCAATAAATAAATAAATATAGAGAAAAATTGTTTTGTTGTTGTTTAACCCAACCGACCGTGACGAGCTTTGGCCTTTCTTCCACTTCTGACATCATCACCTTTGACCAAAATTGGCATCATCTATGCTCAACTTCAGCTGGAGGAAAAGATTTCTCCAATGATACCCAGATGAGAGTGATCGGCCCAATGGAGCCTGAGATATGTACAAAAATGCTCAAAAAGTTGAGTGAAAAACTCAGAGCAAAATTTCCTGCCATTACACGTGGCTTCCATAGTAAAAATTGCCCATCTCGATGATGCTTTCTCAGAATTTTTAAACTGGAAGCAAGCCCAGTAGAAGGTCAATCACTGCAGCAAAAAGAAAAGAAAAGGAGAAAAAGGAAACGCGCAAAAAAAATTTGAAAAATCGAAAAGCCTAAAGACGTAGGTCACTTTCTCAAAATTTTGATTTCTGCGCATGCCTGGGCAAAAATGTCGTAAAACGCAATGCTAGTGGAAAGAAAGGCATGCTGTCATGTTGCAAATGCCTTTGTGAGTAGATTGGAGCTAATTTGGCCCATATCCAGCCTGAAAATCTCCAATCTCTTTTGGCAAAAAGCTCCTGGAGTGAATGGGTTAATATTTACTTTGCTTTACTTCAACCACAAACGGTAACTGCGAAAACAAACTGACTAGTTTTGAAGAACCTCTAGCCATACATCTGCCCCGGCTGTTCAAAAGGTAATCCATTGGATAAATCACAGGTTTAGTGATTTTTTTGGGTGAATAGAGTTACCCATAGCCTGAGAGCAGGCTCTAGTGTCTATGTTTCCCACTCAAGCACTGCTTTCTTGATTTTTGGTTTGGCACACGAGCAAGTGTCCTCTAGCAGCTTTGCCACTCGCACTCCTGGCCCAAAGACAAGAACTTGCTCCCAGTCTAAGTTACCTATCTTTTGTTCAACCTGGCCCTGGTGAGAACATGGTTCTTGTCTAGATCAAATTGCTCTGAGAAGACTGGTAAATAGCATAATAGCAACAAGCTATTGTCACAGCAGTGACACACGATCATGTGGGTGTCCAGTTACAGGTATCCAATTTGAACTTTTTGTTATTGGATACCCACGTGATTCACACATCAATTACGCGTGCTTTAGTGGCTTCCTTCACAATGTTTCCTACAGTTTTCAAAACTTATGAAAAGCGCTACATATGTTTTTGCTCAAAAGAAGTTCATTTCTAATTCCGAAATTTGTGATAGATACAGTTAATTAGTAATTGGACCTTGTGCCATACAATTCAGAGAGTAATCATGCTCATAATATCAAACCAGCCTCGTGCGATTACTCCCTGCATTGTACTCCACTCGCTCCAGTTACTATTACTTATCATTCAAAAAATCAACAAATTACTTAATTTAACCAAACTTGATATCAATTTTTCTGAACTGTTCAAAAATGGCTTTGTTATTGTGTAATACCTAGAACAACTTGAGACAGGCGTTCATCTTAAAGCATTTTATTGATGATTTAAACAAAGGATTCCAAGTCCAGGTGGAGTGATCTAAATGCAAAATTTAGGTAAATTCACCCAGAATAACTTTAAAGGTAATTGAGCTGAGTGAAATTAAATAGTATTTGTATAAAGAAAATGGTTGGCAAGCAAGTAACATTGGTCATTGACACTCCTTTGAAAAATGTTTCCGCCCTGATAATGGAAATGCTTTGCAGCAACAACAGGATTTAGATGTAACATTGAGCTTCTACTTGTTCATCAGTCATGTTTACACCTTGAGTTTGTGTGATAATTTGAAATGGCTCTGCCATCTGAGATCAGCTTAGGATAAAGTCATAAACCAAGTTGGAATGCCAAGTTGCTTGACCATAGCTACTTCATACATAAACTTTTGCCAGTATGATAAGAGCCTGGAATCTGCTGCATGAATAGCATGTTCACATGACATCATCAAATTCTCAAATCCAAAACTAAAGAGCCTCTAAAGTTTTTATCCTCATTAGGCATAAGAGGTACTAAATTTATATCTGTTTACAACTTTCCAGCTCAATATCCTTTGTTTGGAAACCAGCGCATTTTGAATTTCTGAGTTTTGGCGGTGCGTGACAAAGCTAAGATTGTGTTTGTTGAAAAATATACACTTATCTCGTGACTCTTAGCCATTTTAGGAGTATTAGGAAAAGTGCTGGTGTAAATGTTTTTCAGTTCGCTTCAGATAATCAGGCGACTAGATAGCCAAAGTAAGTTCCAGATGTTTACACTATTTTCCGGCTGCCATATTGAAGGACTAAGGAGGTCCACTGAAATGAAGGCTCCATACCATAGCTAGGTTCAATAATTTTGTGCGGAACCATTTCGACGAATAACTCAACTTTGGGACAATGCACACAGCTTAAACTTGGAGAACTGTCTTCTTTATTATCGTCAATAATATCACAATTTCTTGACTTTATCCACTGAATGATTTCTGATTTTCTATGACAATGAACACACTCTATAAAGAAGACTTGTTCACCTGTTGACTGTTTGTCGGTTCTGATTGAAGAGCCTGGCATTTCCTGCCTGATAACATTTTTCATAGCAATACTGAGATTATCATAGACCTTCTTTTGTTGAATTATTAACTGTACAAAGAAGAGGCACTCCGGGTTTGTTGCAAAAAATATCTCCCACTGTATGCATTGAAGTACCTTACTGGAGTCAATATTACAGAAACTAACTTTTGTTTCTTTAACAAACAACTATGGTAAGGTTAACACTCCATTAATAAAAATCCAAGCCTCATGGTTACTCTGAAAGGATATTGCTAGTCAGACTAGAAATCCTAGGAAACTGATACTTGGTTGAGTACCGGCCATAACTCCAATCAGACGATATAGTTGGTGGTTGCCCGATACTTCACCAATACAGTGGAACCTAGGTTCAACCAATAAGAAATCTGCCTGCCTGAATCGGGCAGGCTGCATATATCAGCTTTCTCGCAGTAGCAAAGCAGCTGCGAAATATGAAGTGCGATCGCATTAGTGGGATAGTTAACCAAATACATGTACTGTCAGCTGATGAAATCGTGCCCAATCTAAACCATAGTGGCATATACAACACGCAAAATAGTCAACAGACTTATGCTTTAGAATCTATATTTAAATCATGTGGTGCCAGAATGTCAGCTATCAGTAATTTTCGACCGCAGAAGATATTAAATTCCAACAGAAAAAAAATACATGGCCGCAGTTGTATGTGGAATTGGCGAGACAAGCGTCGCTGCCAGTTAAATGGCTTTTTTGGGAAAATACTTTAGAATTTGTTTTCTCAAAGTGCAACTTTACCTGTGTATTGAAAATTTGTTTTGAATTAGTTCAGGTATAGGCAAAGGCTTGTCCAAATTTGAGGGATGGAGGTGTGGCAGAAAAACATCAATGGCATTTTTAATTACTGGGTTGCTTAGGCGACCATAAGTTTTAGATGTGGAACTCATCAGAAGGATTGATACTTTAATGTAGACTATTTGTTTTTTTTTTTTTCCCCTTGGAAAATTGACTAAAGAGGGAGTAATACGCGCAAGACTATGTGTGAATTAGGATGGAGGTAAGACAAGAACGCGCCAAGAAAAGGATTGTCTCGTGTCAGGCTAAATTTTTTTCGTCCGTACCGCCATTACATGTTCACATGTACACAGTTCCCGATATAAAACCACTTGCCAGACTCTCGGAGAAAAGACAGAATTCAAGTAGTCTAGGCTATGGTGACGAGTTATTTTTATATAATTTTATCTGCTGGAATATTGCATGACTATCATAATTTGCACAACTCAAAAATGCTTCAAGTATGATGACAACAACAAGAAGAAATTATATACAATATTTGTCAACATTATGTGTAATATGCAGGAAAGAAAATTTGACAGTCAAACATTGGAATAGATGTACATCATTTCAATTGGTATCCTTGATAGAGAAGTGGTAAGTTCACTTTAGACATTTACATGTAGCTTCCACTATATCAAGGCAGTTTGTACATTATACACTCAGTTTTGTGTGTTTTGATCTCTATAATGCTACTGATATTTTATGATGCCTCTTAAGTATTCAAATTTTCTTGTTGCTGCAACAGCAACTGGTTCTCCCTTTTTTATCCACTCTTTTTTTTTTTGGCTCCAGTTAATGTTATTATTTCAATACAGTACAGCATAATGAGTTCACTTTGTCACTGAATTTCCAACAAGGTGGTGAGGTCCACTGAAGTTTTTTGTTGGCATTCTTGTACAGTAATGGCTGGAATTGTAAAATTTGTTTCCAGCGTTCTAATTACATGCCACTGAACATACTCATTTCACATGGTTGTGAGCAGTAATGTTCCTTTTGTTCTTTCTGTGTTCAGAGAAGTTTAGCATTTTGGGATCTTGGTGTGTTTGAGGAAAATTGGTATAGTTATCTGTAGTTGTCACATTTTTCCATGGAGTAAGCACTTGATTACTTGTGATCTTGCCAATTCTGAATAAAGCGTTTCAGTTTGTTGCAGCTGTAATCTAATTTATAGACATAGTAACACCAAGCATGTTGTTAACATCTTGTTTGTCACTTGCATATAATTATTGTGGTTGCAGATACTGCAGAGTTGATGTTGTTTCCATACTTCATGTGCATCAGTTTTTGACAGTAGGAAATGCGCCTATAATACACATAAAAATATAATGGATTATATTGCAACTTACAAGTGCACAAATGAACTTAATAAGCTTAATTATCTAGTTGCACTGTTTTGGCCCCTCCCCTCTTACTTCCTTTATGCCCCTCTAAGCAGAAGTTAGTAACTTATCTTATTCTATATTGTGCTTGAGGTTGGATTTGTCCTTTTCAGGGAAAGGTTTGAGGGAAATTATGTGGTAGTTTTCCATCCTCACATCCAAGGATGAATTTTTCTTAGATCCACGTATGAATTTGCTTTTCAAATCTCTGTATTTCTATTATGCAAATTATACCATAGTTACATACAGTTCAAGAAGTTGGGAATGTCAAAAACTGAAAGGGAGTAAATAAAAAACATTATTTGTCTATCTGTGCAATAAATAATTCTGTTTTCTTTGCATGCATGAAATATGATGTATTTTTTCCTTTTTTGTATGAAAAAATTAACTTTTCAGTTATAGTGTAATTTGAAGGTTTCACATTCTGCATCACTGTGCTTCAGGTGTATAGGCAAAGTTAATTTGCAAAATAATATCTTCAGACAGCTTACAGGGTCTACAGGGAAGTGTATATAGGCTTGTGATCACTATAGTATGACTCCAGTGTACCGGCAGATTGCACATGTTGTGGTATATTTGTATAAATGTGATCTGTTTGTGGACGCTGGTCAGTAGTATACTAGTTAATCAACTGTGTGCACCAACTGTTTGTGATTAGAAATGCTATGAGGGCTTTTTGTTCCGTAGTTTCCTGCCGGGTTAAATATAAAATCTCCAAGCAATACAGTAGGAATTGTAGGTTCTGTCAGTACTGACTTGTGAAATTCTAACAGTTTTTGACCGGTAGATACCTGCCACATGAATATTTGGAACTGGATGGCTAAGAACTGTTACAGTAATTTCCACATTATTTACGTAAATTTGCATGGAATTAATCAGTGCAATTTAAATCATTTTTTAATGTACCAAGCAGGTCCATTGCAAAGTTTTGATGTCAGACTGACCTAAGTCATTTCTGTACAGAGTAGGAGGAGGAAGGCTTACCTTTTGTCCCAGATGATAAAGCGTTCATTTCAACATACTGCTTTCTTCCTGTGGCCGGTCGATTCGTCGTCGTCCGAAGATGTACATGTCCATAGCCGCGCTCTTTACCGAAACCTAAACCTCCATCCAACTACCACTTTGTTTCCAAAAGTCTCGAGAGGCCCCATAGTCCGTGATTTGCATTCAAAACACCGCACATTTCGAAGTTTTCGTGGTCGTGGGTGAAACAAGAAAAAATGAACAAAGTTTAAGGCTAACCAATTTGCAGTACTTCATGTTCGCGGTCGCAACGGGTGTTCACTCACGAATCGTTCATGTTATCGTCACTTTTAGGACTTTGACGCCCATTTCTCTGCAGTAGAGTATTCTGTAGCATATATCCTCTCCATTTTTGGCTCCACAAAGGTATGTTCCGGTCAGGTTTGGAATCCAAAAACCATCACGGATCATCACGCTCCAAAGGGACAGGACGCCATTTTGGATCTGTCCAAATAGTTGGACATATTCTCGCCTTTGTACTACCCCCAATATGTACACTGAGACAATGGCGTGACTTTGAACGAGACAAACTTGTCGGGGAGGGGAGATATGGGAGAACGTTCTAGGTTTAATGCATAAATTAATTGTCTAACAAAGCGACATTCTCGTCCCCAGAGCCTCCGTTTGACATTTTAAGACGAGTAGCACTGGGGACGAGAAGAACAAAGCGAGTGAGTGATTTTTAATTAACAAATAAAGAAGCCTCGACTGTGCTGTGTTCTGTTGTAAAGCACGTAGGAAGCGGTAGAGCACGAAAGAGGTGTAGGGGAAAACACGAGACGAAGTCGGCTGAATTTTCAAACCAATCTATATTTTCCAAACGAGTAAAAGTGGCGTCAGCCGTGCTCTGTTCTTTGATAAAGCACGCTAAAATAAGCCAATCACAATCCTTGTTAGAACTGTTCAAATAATTTGATTGGCTAACGAAGCGACAGCTGTCAATCACAAACTGGACTTCAGCTAAGCTTTCAGTTTCGAGTGGCTTCGAGCGGCTCTCGAGAGAAGAACGATGCATTTAAAATTCGCTTTTTAGTTAATTTTCAAATAAGAATTTAAAGGCAGGCAAAGGTTTGTAGTCCATATTGTGGCTTATGAAAACGTGGACTTTTCCAATGGAAATTATGGAACTAGGAGCTCAAAGCTTGCGGATGAAAATGCGAAATGCTGAGTTGAATTTGAATGGAGCTTACGGCTTGCAGCCGCTTGCAGCAAGATTGCCCGAACTAGCGTAAAAGTCGGACAGACTAAACTGCTCCCACTGGTTCTACTCCAGACCACAGAGGAGAATATCTAGAGCAAGCTTTGAGCTGACCACACTGTAGCTACAGCAGTTAAGTTGTGCGCGCGCGATGTGCGACACTTGAAGCGGCGCGCGCTTCTGCAACAAATTTGCACGCGCAACATTGCGCAAGTTTTCAACGGGTTTCTAATTTAAGCTGTTTTACGCTCAATTACTATACTTTGTAGCCTTGAGAGTACTATTTTTTAGTCATTGGAAGTTTATTTGAACGTGTATTCAGTTTTTTAAGGCCTTTTCATACGTATTTGTTTCGCGTGTACGCTACCCTTTTTCCTAGGTCTTTCTAGTAAGTTCTGTGGCGTCTCGAAAGCACACGCGTTGTGCCGCGACACCCACCTAGCGTTATAAAAGAGTAGTTTTTTCGTTAGCAAGATCAGTTGACGCAAGATCTGTTAATTCACCGCAAGTTAACAAGTTTCTCCAAGTTTATCATTGTTCTGGTGGTCAAGGCAGCACCAAGGTAATTATTTTTTACGCTATTTTAGTTTGTTTATGTAAGCGGTTTGGTATCTTTAGTCGTTTAAGGACGGTGCCTACTTTTGTTAGTGCGCACACGTTCTGCGCGTCACGCCATGCATGGTTTAAGCGCCATGTGCACGCTGGGTTGACATGACGCAATCAACTACGCTACCAAGTACATAACTAAGGCCCAGTTCATACGTCGCATTTCTGCCGTGTCGAATTCAATTCAATTAAGTGCGGCAGAAATGCGACTGTCGATTCATACGTCGCACTTGTGTCGCACTTAATTCAGAATTTATACTGTCGGGTATGTCGGCCAGCGGAAAATGTTTTAAACGTAGAGTATTCAATATGGCGGACGAAAATACTGAACGCCGAAGGACTTTAATTTTGCTAAAAATTGTTCGCCTATGGAACGAGAAGGACAAGGCTGATAACGCAGCAGTATGTGTTGCAATATGTTCAGGTTGCATTGGGTCGAGAATGGCCAAGTTTCTTCTTTTTCTTTGGCGGGAACACATTTACGCATGCTCAACGCATTAAGATAATGTATGCATTAGATTCGACACGGCAGAAATTCGACGTCTGAACCGGTGTCGCATTTCTGTCGGATAATGCGACAAGACCAGTCGAACGTGCGGCAGAAATGCGGCAGTCGATTCAGACGTCGAATTTCTGTCGAATTTAATTCGTTGAATTGAATTCGATACGGCAGAAATGCGACGTATGAACCGGGCCTAAATTGAAAGCAAAATTTTCCTACTGTGACCAAATCAAGTTTAATAAACCTGTACTTAAACCAGGAACACCAGAACAGCAGCATATCGCTAACCACTAACTGTTAACGTCTTCCAGTTGAAAAAGTAGCTGTTATCTGTCGAGAATTATACTGAAATCCAACTGTAAACATGTACCTGCAGATGGCGTAGTGCGCACACAAAACAAGTGCGAGATACGCAAATGTTTTACTTACTGGGGAGGTGACAAGAAAAAATGCAACAGGCACCGTAAAATGTTTAAAAAAGGATCAATAACTTTGAAAAACGCGTAGTTACCCCTATATTTTATGTTATGAAATAGAAGTGGCAAGATTCAGCAGGTGATTAGTTTCTGGTTGTGAGCAAAAGATATTTAGACTGTATTTTAGCTGAAACAAAGGAAGGCTGTCAATAATGTCTTTTATCGAAGCACTGGTTAGCTTGAGAATTTGTTTATTTCGCTACGTGTTTTGTCGGCGGAATCTGGCAAAACTTCTCATTTTAGTACAGTTTTCACTCTACTGTTGCTAACAATGGTCTCCGTGAGCCATATTTACTGTAGACATAGAGCTCGTTTCCATTGCGTTTGTCTGAATCACAGGGGATGTTTAATTTGGGTCAAATCAGTTGTCAAAATTCCGAAGCAAACATTTGAAAGCCAGCTTACTGTCGTCAACCCGTGCTCTGTTCTCTGATAAAGCACGCTGTTTCAGCCAATCAGAGCGCGCCTTATATAGAAACATAATTGAATTTCACCCCCAAACCTAAACCCCATAGTATGAGGTAAAAACGTCCAAACATCAAACTGAATGTCAATGTTCGGTTATACATATGCACAAGAGAACAAAACGACAGTTATACTAATCAAAGGAGACCTATCGTCAAACTCATGGATTAAGTAATCTAGAGATTAAACATGTTGGTGAACTTGCAGTTACTAGTGTATTTTTAAAGGCTGTTAAAACAAGCTGGGTTTGTACCACGCAAGGTCGCACTTATCTCACAAAGTGTAGGCTTTTTTCGTTTGCTTTTGTTGCACACATATTACAGAATAGCTAGGGTGGCAAAATTGCAGCTGAACAGAGAGTGGTAAAGGCTAAGGGTTCTTGGGTCACAGAGGACACTCAAGGCTATAAGTAAGGTTTCTTATGAGACAGCACTTCTTTTCCAATGTAGAACCGCTTGTCTCTATATATCTATTGCATGTAAAGTACATCAAAATAAGTAGCCTCATTTGCAAGCATTTTCAGATGCCATTAGGGACAGCACGTCTCCCAACCGAAAAATGCTTTGGAAATGAAAGAATATCGAGATCGAAATGTATCATGGACCAAAATATAACAAGACAGCGGGAACGTGGTCTCTAACATTAGCAGTGCCTGGTTAATTTTATCATTTTTAGCGGGAAAGGTAAATACTGAATAAAATTGCTATATCCTGCGGTTCGTAGAATAGCAGCAAATTTACGTTTTCACGGTTCGCCGGAGATTTGACAGTTGTCATGGCAACATCAGAATCGAGATCGTGTGTTGGCGGGATTTTACTTGGGCAATCATTCTAGACTGGTGCTGCTACCAACTTGTGCTAATTTTATTTTATGAAGTATACTGTATACATATCATTACAGATAGCTTGTCTAAATAGTGGACTGGTGTAGCTTACAACCTCTCTCCCTCGAGGTTCCTATGTGCCTGGCTCTGCATTTGAGAGGGATCAGGTTTCCTCCTAAAGAAGAGGGGTTTTTTCCTGGCGGGCAGCAGGCACACTAGTTTTTAATGTATTTGGTCAGTTTCATATAACGTACACTATCTAAGATTATCTGAAGTTATCAATAAACGGGGGTTGTTCCTCACTTGATGCTGGGCTAACCAGGGTACAGCTAATCCGGTGCAGCAACCAGTGCCCCATTTACCAGTGAAAAGTTGTGTTTTATTGTTTGATTGATGTAGAGAATAGGGAAAACTTTTTCACTTGAGTTGCTCCAAGCATTGTTCAATATTTACGTGCAGAATGATCCTTGCAAAGTTGAGCTGTCGACAGGGAAAACCCAGTGCTTACAATACTGAGGTGAGGTGGTTTTCAAAGGCTTTTCACCAGCCCAAAACTCGGTGAGAAATTTCCTCGGAAGCGATCGACAAATTCAAAGCCATGATCTGGGACAATGCTTCTGACGATATGCTACCAAGTTATGGTAAGTTTTTTTTTTTTTTTAAAGAAAAATTAAGAAATGACTTTAAATATATATTAATGATAAATATGATAAATATTATTATATATTATATTATATATTTTCAGGCTTTCAATGTTGGTATGTGTGTGGAATTATAATGGGATTACGGTATGAAATTCTCTATTGCTGCATTAAATACACTACAAGCCGTTATGATTATTGTTAAAAAAATTAAAGAAACTACATATAATTTCTACATAGACAACAGAAGCTAAGGTTCGTTTACTAGTAACAAATAGGTCAATGAATTGCAAGATAATAAATACCATGGTGCACAACTGATCTGATGAGCAAAAAAAATCTGTGACTGAGACGTTCAAGAGATAATTCGTGTTTCCTTTCTGAAATACTTCGAGAAAATGTGGGCTGGTGGTCGCCAGTCGTTTTAAAGCTGAAATTAACCAGGCTTTTCAAGTGTTAAAGACCAGGCTCCCACTGTCTGATTGTATTTTGGCCCACGATACATTTCGATCTCGATACATATGTACCGTTGCAGTTGTGTCCTATGTAGCAGACATGTCCTCTGACGTAATGTGATATACGGAGCCAATCATATCATGCGTTCTATCTAATAACACGCAGCATAAGACTGGTAACTAAACTCCGTTGCAGTTCGGTCTTCGAGCAAAATTGATTTTTGGACGGGGGTAGCGTTCGGAAGCAGTATTTGACTTTGTATGTCTTTACTCTGAACCAGAGTGACTCTGAACGTAAATATGCAGCGACTATTTGCAAGAATGGCATTTACCTCACAAGATTTCTATCGGAAATTGACCACTTAGTGTATTTTCAGTTTCAAATTTTCAACATGAAAGTTCGATCGAAGATTTAAACAGTGGTTGCTCTCCGGTTTGCGAACTGCGTGTTCCCGGCCAGCCAATATTAAACTCCGCGCTTTGATTATCCTCAAATTATTCAGATTGTTTAATGATATTACAGAGGCAAAACAATTTCTGAGAAGCAGTGTAACCAATTTTAGTTTCGGTGCTGTAAAACTACCACTCAATCTGCGCAATATTTCTCTACTCCCAATCTTGTCACTCACACGAAATCCGGTTCGCGAAAGCCCTCTTCTCAGTATAAGTTTGTTGAGGCTGACTGAACCTTTTTGGGTAAGCCGTCTCCTGTAGCATCGAACATTTATTACAGAAATTTTCTTGTCGAGTAGATTTTTATGGCCGGAGTGCTTTCTAACTGTTCCTAGTTCGCTTTGCTTTACAAAACAGCAGTAGTAGTCAAAAAACCACAGAGCACTTTGTGGCCTATTGAAAACACCACAGAGCACTTTGTGGCCTACTCAAAACACCACAGAGCGCTTTGTGGCCTATTCAAAACACCACAAAGCGCTATGTGGTGTTTTATTTTGGGATTTAACACTGAAAACTGGATGGCTCGTTGACTCGCAAATATCTCACAGCTATTTTCTGAAATAATTTGGTTTTTCCAACTTTTCACACCACAAAGCGCTTTGTGGCCTATTCAAAACACCGCAAAGCGCTTTGTGGCCTATTCAATACACCACAAAGCGCTTTGTGGTCGTCATCGTAATCATAGCGATTCTGTCAGTGGAAATTATACTATGTGGATAAAACTGGCAGAGGGGCTCTCTTATTTTGACAGGGAGGTTGGCAAGATTTTCGCACCACCCCTTACATTAATCATGCATGCAATTTTTTGACTGACTCGTTCTTTTCACGATTGCTGTTTGAGTATAATGTGATAGTTTGAGATAGTTGCATACATAATTAATGTACGGCGCTGTACGGAAATCGTACCTGGAGGTTAGCCGAGTGCTCTTAAAGAAACCTCTGAAAGGAACCAATAGATTTTCGCAAACGTGCTGAGCAAGATTATGTTGAACACTATTTCAGTTTTTGTTTTTAGAAAGAAATATCACCGAACCGCCGATATAAGACTTGATACCCTTAAAAGTACTCGTTATGGTTATCAGAGAGAGCACTGACTGCTAATGAGATTTGCATTCCTGGGATCGGCTGGAACTAGCTACAACGGGTACGTGTTATTGACCGGGAGAGACGATGAAATGAAAGCAGAAGGTTGAAAATTAGGAATTCAGTGATACCTCAACCTATCACTTGTTTCGGTTAGAGAATCTTAGAGGGATTTATTATGTTCATTGATTTATAGCTCTGTTAGTCCTCGTTTGTAGGCACACCCCTCAGGAATTTAGCATTGAACATGGAATGAAACTTTAGTCGGATACTGATATGGGTATTTCTTTTTTTAACAAGTCTATGGATCTCGCCGTAACATTGCAAGGCGAAGAACTCGACCAATGTTTTACCAACACGGACCTCATACTAGTTCAATAACATAATTGAGTTATGACAAAGAAGATTACAAATCTTTTTTTATTTATTTATGGCTAGACTGGAATTTATAGAACTGGTGTTTTCATGAGCAGGTATAATTACCATTATCACTATCAACTGGAATCTTATAGATCTTTCTACACACGAACCAAAACAATCTGACTTGTGACCTTGAATTAATTGGCTTGAATTATCTGCAATGCTCACGTATGATACAAACCGTTGCTTTATCCAAACATTTTCGAAAATTATATTTTAGGGCATGTTTTTAGCCTGTGTTGTAAAACCACTATAATCTTGAGATTTGTATTGTTACAAAGGCAAAATAACCAAAGTTAGAATTAGTTTGAGAAATTCTATTTTTGACAGATAAATGCCTTTTGGACATACTAATATAATACTTATCATTGCATTTACAGTGGTGCACTTCTAACACAGACCACCAAACTAATTTTTTTTCATCATTTTTTGACATGTTTTCAACAACTTTCCTATGGCTTCCATTCAAATCTGGCAAATCCAAATTATGAAAAGAAATGTGAAAGGTGGAGTTGTCGACTGATCAACAGGTTACATGATGCTTGATATTTTCACCATTCATGCATTTTGATTAGCTTATTTAAACCAAGGAAGGTGGACACAGTTAGTCAGGCACGACTGTGGCTGGGTTCTTATTACAAAGATGAAAAGTTCTGTCACTCTTTTGTCCCTTAAATCTAGATCCAACAAACTAGTCACAGGCAACACAGTGATTTGTGGTTCATTTAGTAAAAAAAAAAGTAATGACATATTTTCTTCAGCCTTTGAGCTTGGGCTAATTTGAATAAGCTGTTGTAAATGTAGAACAATCAAAACAATTTCAGACTCATCCTCTATTTACTTAATTGTTACTTATTAATACATCTGTTAAAGAAATCCTGATAAAAATTTAAAAAATCTACGAAATAAATACTGATTTTATCACTGTCACTAAACTCATCCTCTATTAACTTTCTGTAGAGGTGTTCATCATCATTGTCTTGTTCTTCTTGATCCTCTTGTCCTTCTTCTTCTTCTTTGTCTTCTTCTAACTCCCCCTCCTCCTCATCGATCATATCATCTAATGCCTCCAGGTATGGTTTGGCCAGGCTATTAAAAATATGGAGATGGATTTACTTCATTAATAGACACAACAATATTGTGGAAAACTGAAACTTTCTGTGAAGGGGCCTGTTACGGCTATTTCGTGTTTTCTTTGTGTCCTTTTTTGTTCCGTATGTTAATGTATTTTTTCACATTCTGCATGCTTTTTTTCTCGCGTCGTATGTAAATTTCGTTGCGTATATATTTGTGTTATCCTTTCATGTTCGTTTAGTGCTAGTTTATCGTCCGGTACACTTGTATCTTCTTGGTTCCCTGAACCCCGTTGCCAGCATTTTGGTAAGCCGTTTAGTTTATCGTCTGTTTGTGTTTTCCTCTTAGTTTTCTGCCGTCTTCAGTTAGTTATTTGTAGTAATTCGTTTCATGTTTATCTTTAGGAATTTACCTTCCTCCTACGGAAAGTGAAATAAATTTGCTGGACTAATTGAAACTCGCTTTAAGTTGTGTCTTAAGTCGGCCCTTTGCCTCTTCAGGGCCCATTTCTTGAAACTTCCTGGCTATTCAAGAACTTGTCAACTTACAAGGACCGTTTTCAGGCTGCTGCTTTGGGCCCAAAGCACCAAACTACCTAATGAAACTGAAATCAGTTTTTAAAAAGAGCATTGGAATTACAATCTAAAGTACAACAGTAATATTATTATAATTCAAATTATAAATATTCATACTGTATTTTGAAAGTGGAAGTTTTTTCACGAGGAATGTGAACGCCTTAAAGAGATCTTTTCCCGACTGTGCTATCCTGACGACCTTGTGCAGTCAATCATTCGCAGATTTATTGAATCAAAAGTGTCCGAGGATTCACATACTCGAGTGGCTGATAAAAGAGAAGCCCCAGTCAGAATCGTGTTGCCCTACAAGGACCAGAAATCTGCAAACGTAGTACGTAAACAGCTGGCTGACCTCAGTCGGAAGATCAACGCAGATATTAACCCAGTTTACACAAGTAGAAAGATCAAGGATGAAATTAAGGTCAGGGAAGACAAGCAGCCTCTTGTTAGTCAACAATGCGTGGTGTATTCATTTCAGTGTGGCCTGTGTGATGCAGGCTATGTCGGTTACACGTGCCGACACCTACACCAACGAATTGAAGAACACAAAGAATCGGCAATCGGAAACCACCTCAGAGAGCAGCACGATATGGAGCCAGAAGACATCGCACAGAGTTTTCGAATCTTAAGAAAGTGTCAGAACAAATTTGGCTACCTTATTTTTGAAATGTTTTTTTTATCATAGAACTGAAACCAATGCTAAACAAACAGTGCGATTCAATTCGCGCCCAATTATTTGTTTAGAGCAATTCTTGCTAAGATCATTTTATTTTTCCATCGTATATTTTTAACACTTTTTCACATATTTTATCACATTTTAGCGTTCGCCACATTTTTATCTATTATAAGTTGTTTTAAACATATTTATGGCTATATGCTATTGTAGAAAATTTACTCACTTGAAAATGACCTCGTAGAGGTCGAAACGTCGTGACTTTTTAGCGCTAGTTTTTATTTCAAAATCGATTTCTAAGAAACTACTTATTAACATACTGTATTTCTATACCTAACTAAGAAAACCAGTTTTTGATTAATATGATGCAAATGGACTTCTCTATAAACTCACTTCCTTCAACTTAATGTCTGCTAATTTTTCACGCAAATAGCAAACCACCAGTTGTGATTGCAGTTACCCGTCTCACTCTACATAGCAATTTTCAATTTGGTTTCAAAATTAACTTGCATTTGGGTTTGCATCACTGTGCTCTGTTTTGCATCCTGTACTTTCTTTGTTGCGTTGTTCGTAATATTGTTAATACTCTGGTTCTGGTTTCAAGGCACTTCAATGAAAACTGTTCAGACATCACTTCCTTCCTGCATGAGATGAAGTAATAGTTAAAAGCACATGCCATTTTTGGTCTGGGACATTGATGGGGATTCCTGGACAGGCCCCCAGAGGAGCTCCCATCTGCTTTCAAAATTACATCATTAGCCTACCAAAACTAGTGCCAGTCCTAAACCCCACATTAGAATTTAAAATCCTTAAAACTCATAGTCTTGTTGTTATTGGGATAAGATGTTCTAGGTTCTGAGCTACTGTGTCTGAAACACCTCGCAAGATTAGAAGCCACAGATTTAGGAAAGCCATTCCCCAACAGAACGTTTTCATCATTGTTCTTTGTTTCTGAATGAGAGAGTCTATTTCACATATACGAGAAGCCTGGTGCAACAAGGCCTAACCCAAGTAATTTTGGCAAGTCAACGTACTTGACTAGAAAACAAGACATTCTGTCCAGTGTTTGTGTGATTCCTATAAATGTCAATGGATGTTCTTTTCAGAGAAATGTCCAGGAAATGGATCAAGCCATCTTCAAATTTGTTGACTGTAAAACATGTCAGATTTATTTGGTTTGTCCATCAACAGCATATCTTCAAAATAACGTCCATAAAACTACTCATTTATAAGGCCACTGTCAAGCATTTTACGAACAATATCATTTTTGAGTTCTTTCATGATAAAAAAAAACAACAACAACGGCCTAATGAAGAACCCAACAAAATGCCATCAATTTGGTTGTCGAGTGCTCTCTTAATTAATTTGGTGTTAATCAATTTATTGTCATTAACTCCAAAGAAACCAATCTGAACAACTGTCAGGGCTTGCTGTCAGGGCTTGCAAACTCCAGTTCCTCTTAGAGTGAAAACAAGGTGTTTTCCTTCCACATCTACATGGGAGAGTATCATAACTTATGTGGGTGGTGGTGGTGTATCGAGTTGTGTTTGACAAACCCTTTTCATTTTTTTTGTTTCTACATAGAGCAATATAAAGGAACTGTTTTTTAACTGTTTAATAGCAAACCACTTTATTTTTAAAAAGTGCCTGTTATTTTTAGTTAAAGTTAATTTGGCTAACAATTCCTTTCTATTTAAATGTATGTTGCTTGAAAACTGTGATCTGTAATCTGTAATCTGTGATCTGTAATCTGTAATTTTGGAAAGTCAAGCCCCACTGTTTGTTATTAATATTGTATCAAAAGGATAACACCATTCTTATCATGGTTATTCTATTGATTCCATTTCATCATTACTTAAGGTGGTTCTGCAGTTATTGTGGGCACACTACCCCATGTCAAAGTTTGCAACATAAATTTTGGGGCTTTGAAGTGTTGGCTAAGAAATTTTGGGAAATATTTTGTGTTTCACTCGGTGATAATGTTACTTAATTCCATTTACTGGGGAAAATATTTTTATTCTTACTGGTGTTTGACTGGACCCCATTTTTTGGACAACAACACTACCTGTAAAAAAAATTTTGCTAGCATACTTTTACTCAATTTCTGGAACCAGCTTATTCTGACTTAATACAAACCATGCCCAAGTTTTGGGGAAATCATTTGAGCAGAAGTTCAGAAGTATTAACTTAAAGGTCAAAGACATGTGAACTCAACTCTAACATTCACTGAAAGTTTCTACAATTGACTCTCATTTCCAAAACAAGCCATGAACCCAAATTTTGTGAGAAGCTTGCCCCAAAGCTTGTTAAATAAAAGTGGCTAGTCAATTAGTGATTGCGCGAACCATAAAAAGCATTAATCCCTAGTTCTTAAAATACTATAAAATGCTTGATAACCTCATTGAATTTTCAAAGATGCATTTTGCAACAGTATTTGGAAATAACTTTTGTGTCAAAGTCTTTTCACACAAATTGTACGGTATGGCAACATTTTGGCTATAAGTTTTACTGTTGTGACTCAAAAAGAAATGGGGCACTGTTGTCAGGATTGTAAGCTACTCCCCGACTGATCTCTGGTGAGGAAGAGAAGCAGTTTTATTAATCTATGATTACAAATACAAAATAGCCACTACAGGTACAGGCTGAGCCATCTTTTTGCCATTCCTTAATATATAGTTAAAAAGACAATTATTAATAATAACAATAATAATAAATAAAAATAGCAATAAAAACAACAACGATGACAACAAAAATAATAACAATAATATTAATGATAATGATGTGCTTCTGGGCATGAATTATGTTTTCATTCATGACAGTTGGTTCATTGTATTTGACCAGTAAAAGTGCTTCACTGGGTCTATTTGTTAGAAAAGTGGAGTCTCATCAAAATGTGTGGGCACAGTTCATGGATGTTTAAAATCTTGTGAGGGTTGTGCTCTATGACTGATTAATCACCCAATGAATCACTGTTGCAACACCAAAACAAGAAGGCAAGTTTATAAAAAAGCTGAGCATTTCTGCAAGTTGAAATTTTCTCGTGAGTGCTAATGGGCAACAAAAGTCTACCAGGTAGGCAACTAAAAAGACACACGGGGAACCAACAAAAACAGAACTAGTTGCCCAAAGGGCAAATTAGCAAGAAAGTTAGTGTCGAACACTGCATTAATAGCCGTCAAGCTCATTCTAAGAGCTTTGCGGCATCCAAAAGTTTTCTTTACTCTGCCTCCTTGACTCCTCAACCTCTCTTAATTCATTTATGTTTGTTGTGCCCCAAACCATTGCAGGAAAGAAAGTGAGTGCTTTGCAGGTTGTAAGTATACATGTAGAATACAGTAGGGGCAATTGTACATGTATGGTTTACCAGTTTTGTCATTTAAGTTAAGGTTGTCATTTGCTAACACAGAAAGCTCAACTTCCTACAAGCTGTCTTGTTCACAGCTTCTGGGGTTTTAAATAAGAGTCACAACAAAGAATAGAAAAAGTATGTGACAAATGCTTGAGTAACTACATATGATATGCAAATATCTTCTTTGTAACATGCAGCAAAGATTGCTTGTATCACTGCCATACATCTATACCTTAACCTATAATATACCACAGAACCTCCCAAACTACCGGTAAGTTGAGACTTTTATTTTATATCAATTTTAAAAACAAAATTATTTTGTTCTAGTGGGGATAATGGGTTGTTGACTAGTTTAATGGATACACAAGAATAATAAGCTGTGCATTAACGTGGTACTGTACAATCACTTCTTCCTTAAGATTTTGAAACTCCATCTACTAAACACCCCCTACGCTAAATTTTAAGCCTTCATAGCAGGGATGAAAAGGAATTAAAAACTAGAAACTGGCTAATTTATCCAGGTGCAAAGAAGATGTGTTTTGAAAAATAGTTGGCCTTCTCTAACACATAATAGTTGGCTTTCTCTAATACATAAAAGTTGGCTTCCTCTAACACATTTGGTTTGCAATGTTCTTCTTAGTATTGCTGGAGTACTTAGTGTACAAGAAAAAACTCATAAGCTAACCAGATATTGAAGTATAATATGAGGACACAAGCCCTAAAATTCTTGAGAAAGTGCTGCCATTACAGTTAAGACCCAATTACGTACAGGTAACAAAAAAATGAATTATTTTGGCAAGACACAACTCTAAAAGAGTTATCAATGCATGGCAACTGATACATATCATGGTAAGGGCTGATGCTCACCATCCCTAGTTCCTTCTCTACTACGACTTTCTTCAGTTTGTGCATGTTTTCCCTCATCCAACCGATGATGATCATCCATTACTGCAAAAACAGAAATTCAAAGCATTATTGTTAAACACAAAATCACACAAATGCAATTATATTTTAAGTTACACTGACTGTTTTAAAATAACATACATGTACAGCCTTGTAGATTAAAAGCTGTTCCTCAGTAAAGGGAAATTTAAAAGAAAACAAAATTCAATCAGAAACAACTGCAAGAGTATGACTATCTTATCAAGACCTAGGTTTTTAAAGTCTATTTCAACTGACAATGAAACCAAAACAGAACAGACTGAATCTCTAGTGGCAAAGTTTAGCTGGTGAGAACTACATCTTATTATATGGCTAGCTCCGCAAGCGGGCAAGATGAATCAAATCCTGCGCTGTGATTGGCTACCCGAGTGGGCAAGATGGAGCTATCTTGCCCGCTCGGGACTACCTGCAAGAAAAATTTCCCCGAAAGCCATATAATAAATCCTTTATTGACCAAGCTTGTTCGTTCAAGATGGCTGGATATTGGCCTCGTTCTTTTTTTGCGAGTTTATGGACCTCGACTCCGTCTCGGTCCATAAACTCACAAAAATGAACTTGGCCAATATCCAGCCATCTTGACCTCACACTTGGTCAATAACCCATATATATTTACTTAACAAATAAAGAAGCCCCGACTGTGCTCTGTTCTGTTGTAAAGCACGCAGGAAGCGGTAGAGCATGAAAGAAGTGTAGATAAACAAACCGTTTTCTCCTTCTTTAATTGTTTTTACATTAAAAGAACAAAAAAAAAACCAAGTATCCAAAAACATGAATAAATTCTCCAGAAGATAACAAGAATGGCAATGTTCCTCACACAAGAGCTGGCACAAAGAGATAATGGCAATGCCACCTAATGAAGACATGACAAGGTATTGGCATGTATCCCTATTTAAACAATAGAGAGTTTCTGTCGAGGAACTATCGGTTGATAGTTGCCCCATGGAAATTTGATGTTCTTAAAACAAATATGCTAGTTTTAAGAACATCAAATTTCCAAGGGACAACTATCAATCGATAGTTCCTAGACATAAACACTCTATTGTCTTTATCGTTCACCACTAAATTTTCTTCCACATGCCAGTTCAAAATTCATATTGAATTATTTTCAACTTTTTTAGATCAAAGCCATGGAAGGTCGTTGAAGCCAAATGTAAAATTTGAAAAAGAAAACAGACAAAAACCCACTTAATATATTTCAATTGTTTACTTTCTGTAAGCCCGCTTCTTTACAGAAACATTTACGCGGATGAGTACTATCCATCCAGGTATTTTCCTCAGACAGGCACTATGGGCTGATAGCGTCTCTCCACAGATGAACACTATTGCGTCACGTGATCCATTTAAACCAATAAGAATCGGAGAAAATTCAGTGGTGAACTATAATATGTATTAATTGGACCAGCCGAATAGAAAAGGAAACCTAGGCAAGCACTTCTTGAAGCAGCCTCACATGATGACTATACACACTGCGTGTCTACAAAACACTGCTTCATAACAAACAGCTTAAAGGTAGCAAGTCAACAACAGAGGAAAAGAAGAACAGAAGGACAAACAACCCTGACCTTAACTGGTGATTCCTTAGCACTATATTGCGAATGCTTCAAGCGCAGAATTTTACACTTATTCAATAGCATCAAAAACAAAATCATTACTCATGGATTGTATGTTATTTGGATTATTTTCGATTCTTTTGCATAAGTTGTTTATTATGTTGTTCCTTATGCTCAAAAATTCATGTATGCCTATCAAAGTTCATCAAAAAACTGTACCTTCCAGCCACCGCAAAATGTAATGCGGAGTGATAAAATAAATGAATAGTACTATTTAAAAGACCTGGCAAAATAGGGTAAGACTGGTACATCATATCTCTTTTGCAAGCATGGTGACCTATTTTAATTTATTTTTAGAGACTGTGCTTGGTAGGAAACATTCAGGGAAATGTATTGTGCATTTGTTTTCATGATTGTGCCCAGGAGATTACTTTTAAGCTTACTTTAACATCGGTAGAAATCATTCCCAATACTGATAGAAGCAAAGAAATACCAGACAAAATAAAGGCTCGAAAGTTCAAACTGTCACAAGAATGGTAAACTCGATTTCTTGACATCCTGAACTAAACTCAAATTTCTTGAACTGTAACCAATTTTAATCCTTGCAATCCTGCACATTATTTCGAAACTACTGTTTTTGCTTTGCTCTATAGCATTTTTATCCAACTAAGCTGTATATTTGGTGGCATTTGGCGATACAAGGTGGTAATAAGCTGAGTGAAAATTTGCTCTGTCTGCACGACAGCGTTTCTTTATGCCCGTGACGGAGGCAGATCTTAATTGCAAAATTCAAAACACAACAGTGTGGACTATACAAACTAGTGCCAGCTTAGTTCGTGCCGCTTGAAAGCAACACGATCAACAAAACTTAGATTGCTGATGAACATGTCGAAATGGCTTCGTAGACTTGAGCCATATAAATTGCTCACTCCATTTCTACAAACAACATAATACAATACACTACACTTCACAAAGCTTATTACCAACAATATTAGGCTTCAAAGGCAGCTGTAAATGTGTTTTGGAACATGCAGAAAGATCCGGCAAAACACCCTCACGATAAAAGTCACAATCGATAGGTTTCGAGCTTTCAACTGGCAAACACCGTCCCGTCCCCCAGTAAAATAATCTCAGAGGACACGATCACAACGTATTTTCATTGGAAGAAACAACAACACATACAATGAATGAGTTGCCAGTAATCGGATACCCGTGTTTGCGAAAAGAACTCTGGGATCGTCAGGGGGCAAACATTGCAAGTCGCTAGAAGGAAATGTATGGCGAAAAGTTGTTTCGACGCCCAAAAACATGGTTTTGGACAGAGATCAACGCTTTTTCGCCGTTGTTTTATCGCAAATTGATTTTGGCAATTTTGATACTTGGAAAATGTAAGTTTTTGTTTGAATAACCGTCAAATAAGTGAAAAAATTTACCGATAAACTCCCTTTTGCTTACGTGAGGTTTATTGTGAAATACATTGAAGAGAATATTGAAAATTTCAATACACGCCTGATCTCGAGAGGCTACCCGGAGCAAATGGTAGAAAAGACCCTCCGAGAAGTTAAATATTAAGACAGAAAAGAAGCTCTAAAACAGAAATCGAAAATTGCAGAATGAACTACTACCCTTTGTGTCGGGCTATTTCACTCAACCGTCAATACCAAGCTTTGGAAAGCATAATCACGCACAAATGGCACTTTCAAATACAAATACTTAGAGATATATTCAAGGAGCTACCCTTGATCTGTTATAGAAATGGAAAATCACTGAAATACGTGCTTGTAAAAGCAAAACAAAGGCTTTGAGCAACACAGTAGCCACACAGCATGAGTCGCGCGGACTCATTTGTCATTAAATCAACCCCTGACAGTACAATGATCGCCACCGGGCTTATTTCCAGTATTATTTGTACGACTGAGCTTTCAAATAAGCCAAAAGTAGCCTGTACACAACTTAAAAGGCTTTACTGGGTTATTCCTCCGTCTCGATTTATACCTAATTAATTTTGTAATATTTTCAGACCATTACGCGATGTATATTTCACAATAAACCTCACGCAAACAACGGAGTTTATCGGTAGATTTTGTCACATATTTCACGGTTATTCAAAGAAAAACTTACATATTCCACATATTAACATTGCCCAAATCCATTTGCGATAAAAACGACGGCGAAAAAGCGTTGATCCCTCTCAAAAATCGTTTTCTTGTACCTCGAAACAACTTTTCGCCATACATTTCCTTTTAGCGACTAGCAATGTTTGCCCCCTGACGATCCCAGAGTTCTTCGCGCAAACACGGGTATCCGATTACTGGCAACTTATTCATTGGTCAAAAGGTGTTAGACACATGCCATTAGGGACAGCGCGTCTCCCAACCCCAAAATGCATCGGGAACGAAAGAATATCGAGATCGAAATGTATTGTGGGCCAAAATATAATCAGATAGTGGGAGCCTGGTCTCTAACACTTGAAACGCCTGGTTGATTTCAGCTTTAAAACGCAGTTAGCGACCACCAGCCCACGTTTTCTCGAAATATTTCTGAAAGGAAACACAAATTATCCCTCGAACGTCTCAGTCAGAGAAATTTTTGCTCATCAGATCGGTTGTGCACCACGGTATTTATTATCTTGCAATTCATTGACCTATTTGTTACTAGTAAACGAACCTTAGCTTGTGTTGTGTATGTAGAAATTATATGTAGTTTCTTTAATTTGATTAACAATAATCATAACGGCTTGTCGTGTATTTAATGCAGTAATACAGAATTTCATACCGTAATCCCATTATAATTCCACACACATACCAACATTGAAAGCCTGAAAATATATAATATAATATATAATAATATTTATGTTTTTTTTGTTTCTGCATGTAATGTTTGTTTCAGATTTGTTGCTTAAAAGCAGTAAAAACTCTAGAACAATATGAAATAACTATATGACAATATTGAATTGACAGTAGATGTCAGACATGTACTCAGAGTCCAATTTTCCTTAGAATGTTACTCGAGCCATGTATGGCAAAAAAATATTAAATTAATAGTAAACTTGTTGCAAAATCAATATAGTTCGCACTGTGCCATTCAGTACTTACATGTACATGTACATACATATATCTGTGGTGGGGATCAAGTTGATAAAAATCCTACGGAAATGAGCTGATTGATCAAATATTTATGCAAAGCACGATGCCCAGTATTGTGATAGCTCACTGAAATTAAATGTGTGAAACGCAAGACTAGTTTCACCTCATGCCAATAATGATTTCACATGCTTATCCCTGTTCTATTTTACAGAACATCAAAAACATGGTCTAATATTATTATTAATACAAGCTGCTGGAATAGTCTTGAATGACTGCTCTGTCCTTTTTTTGCTAATAACAAAATGATTTCAGTTGAAAGAGACCTGGCATGTTCCATATGGGTCGTCCAGAAACAGTTAGAATCAGCTTTTAAAATTTCACTAGTCTGACCTGTAATGATTTCATATATTTTCTAGTGTGAAAATGTTTCCTGCACTAAATGCTCTAAATAATGACATCATCTTCTCTACTTAGCACAGTATCAAACAAACAATTTTGCCAAGGGACCTGCAGATCCAGGTTTTCATTATCCCTGGTGATCTTTTTCATTTTGATCAAAGTAAATTATGATGATGTTCTTCACAATGAGGAAGCTCAAGACCTGTGGATAACATAAGCCAATATCATAAGCCAATATGGCAGTAGCCTGCTAGAAGGCTAGTGTCAGGTTGCACAGTTATCTCTAGCTGTTCAAATCGTCATGAAAACATGTACAGCCTGCTACTGATCATATCATAAGGGCCATTTTAGAGATGAAAACTTAGGTCAAAAGGTTTCTAAAAGCACTCTTCTATCTTTGTACTACACTAACCACATGTCCTGCATTTTTCATGGGGCAGTGCATTTGGTTCATGTTAGAAGGAGTATTCCTTTCCAACATTGTTGTCTTTCTGTTGTTAAAGGATTTTGTGTTTGCAAACATGTGTTGTAAATATCAGAATAGTACTGGAAATGGGTCATGAAATAGGGTTTTACACATAATGCTCAAATTTGTTGTCATTATGCAAATGCTTGATGATCAAAAAATCTCACTATATATTATGCTCAAAAGACATCGGCCAGTTTTTGTCACTGTTATTCCCGCGTAATGCTAGATTCTTTTGCCTCGCTACTATGCTCAAAACAATGCCAGCACAATGTGTAAAACCATATAATGACCACTAATGGGGGTGAGGGAAAGATGGAGTGGTCATCAGTGGAAGTTGTGGCACTTCCACAATAAACAAACTAAAAATTTGTTTCACACTGACAAGAATATGGCTTCGTCTCTGCTCATGGGCGACACAAAATATAACCAGTATTGGGTCAGGTGTTGCAAGAAGATCGATTCTTTGATCACTGGACCCGTTAACCATCAGAAAAGAGGGCTGTGCAAGGCTACCACAGCTGCGTTCACCAGAGTAATAACACCACATGTATCAGTGCAACTTTGCAGGGAATAGTTACGGCATCGCCAGTCACATTCATGACCCTGCCAATTAGTTGCACTGGGAGAGTGGGCAAGCACCAAATGACTCTTTTTGTGCGTTCCAACTTGTGGAATGTACCGTGCAAAATCATTGACGACATCAATGATGTCTGGGGGAGGTTGCCAAGCCAGCATCTTACAGTATATGATCTTCATGAAAGGTCGCAGCTCAACATCTACCAGTACCCAATGATTACCACCATTTTGAGGGTTGCCAATGAACGTTTTGCCATATCTTTGTCCCACATTCAGAGTGAAAACCAGCCTTTTTAATGGTCCAGGGTTAAGTAACTTAGCTTTCCTCGTCATCTCATTGTAGATATTAACAACGACATTGGGCATAGTAGCATGGTATTGTTTTGCATGTCATTAAGCTGTTTTAAAACCCATGTGACGTGATCAGTATAGACCCAGCCTTGCATTCCCGATGCAGCAAGACAGGCAAGCTCATCTGCAGTCAATCCTGTTAATTAGTAACAACATGATATACTTTTCATCAGGCTTTATTAAATATTTTCTAAGGGAGTGGGGTAATAGACCTAAAAAAGTGGAGTTGGAGTAGGCTGCTAGCGGACAAAGATGTATATAAGATTATAAAGTTCTAAGCGTCACTGGTTTCTAATTCAACAAAACTGTGATACTGTATTGGAGATGGCATCCCCCCAACCCCCCCCCCCCCCCCAACCCCCTTTCCACCCTTCGACACCATGTCTAAAACCCTAATCGCATTTTTTCAGCTACAAAATAAGCATATCCCATTTTCTATTTTACATCATTTTACTTTTTCGGGCCCGTGCACGCATTTTCGTTTTGTTTATCTTCAAAATTACATAAACTTTATTGCATATTTTAGCCGGTTCCAGTACTAGTTCAGGATATACCTGGAAAAATAAGCCTACACATCACGACATCACTCCACATGAAGTCATTTCTTAATTTTTCTTTTAAAAAAACCTACCATAACTTGGTAGCATATCGTCAGTAGGATTGTCCCAGATCATGGCTTTGAATTTGTCGATCGATTTCTCGCCGAGTTTTGGGCTGGCGAAAAGCTTTCGAAAACCACCTCATCTCAGTATTGTAAGCACTGGGTTTGCCCTGTCGACGGCTCAACTTTTCAAGGATCATTCTATACATAAATATTGAACAATGCTTGGAGCAATTCAAGTGAAAAATTTTATTCAGGATTTACCTTACCCGCTAAAAATGATAAAATTAACCAGGCCTACTAATGTTAGAGACCAGGTTCCCGCTGTCTTGTTATATTTTGGTCCATAATACATTTCGACCTCGATATTCTTTCGTTTCCAAAGCATTTTGAGGTTGGGAGACGCGCTGTCCCTAATGGCATGTGTGTTAGACATCAACGCTACATCGATATTCTTTCGTTCCCGATGCATTTTGGGGTTGGGAGACGCGCCGTGCCTCGCTGTGCCTAATTAGGGACTTTCATACCGCGAAGCCTGGGTACTAGTCTCGCGGTTTGTAGGGACAACAACAAATATGGCGGCAGTGTGACAAGAAAGAATGGTGAAGTGGTTTTGTTGTTCAGCATTCTGTACCAACAATTTACTAACGCGAAATCCTTAAGGGGAATCGACCAAGTTTTATCGTTTGCCCCGTGACCCTGAGGTTCAAGCTACCTACACCAGGATTCTTCAAACGACGGGTATAACCTGGCATTCTAGCCATATTTGTGCGGAACATTGGAGCCGTGGATATAGAGTGAACGCGAGTGCTGATTTTCCTGACATCCCTGCCCCAGCCTCTCAATTAGAGACACTGGGAAAAAACGCTTAAACAGGCGAAAGCTCAACTAGAGAGAAAAGCAACAAAGCCTGCCAAACGAAAAGTAAGTAGTCTCGAAAGGAAACTTTTTCTGGCCAAGCGGTGTTGTGTCGTTTCGGGATCTAAAAAAAGAGAAGCTCTAACAGAAAGAGATCAGCCAACTGCTAGAAGGTCAAGGAAGTTATCTAAACGACAGTTATCTACTCGTTTGGGTGCGTTGGAAGAAGATAAGCAGCTATTGACCGAGCAGCTGACTAATGCTCAAGACATGGTTAAAAAACTGAGGACTAAAAATCTCAGTTTAAAAGTTAAATTGCGAAACATTGAAGAAACCCAGCAAAATACTAATAAACAAAATGAAGAACTGAAGATTGCTGTAAAAAGGCTACAACAAGAGCAATTTAGCTACTCCAATCTCATTAAGAAGCCAAATACATTTAAGTATGTGTGGATTATCTGTTGAACAGTTCAAAATGATAAATTACTGAGTATTGCTAATCTGTGCACCCTGCGTAACAGACGGTTACATTGACCCGTAAGACTTTTTTATCATAACCTTCACGTAAACTACTCGCTTGTTGACAAGAGTTTTGACATTGACAATTTTTCTACTTGTAAACATTTGTAATGCTTTCTTCTGCTGACCAGCACTACCTTCCCGTTTCATGGAAACATACTGAGTAAACATTTTGTTGATTTTGGGCAAATCGTCGTTGGCTGCCCTCCACTTGGCTGTGGCAGGTGGAATATCCACGGAATCAAGACTACAGGGAAATACATAAGCTTTTTCTGACTTTGCCTCAAGTTTCTGGATTAGTCCTGGATATCTTGATAATCGATTTATCTTCATTGTTAGTTCTTGTTTTGAACCAGATGTAGAGGCTCCGATATCTGCCAACCACTTCACGCAATTTTCCTTGTCAAACTCTGTACTTTTCTCCATATTTCTTGAATTTCTTTCTGCATGGCCAACAACTTGAAAGCGGGTATGTGTATTTTCTTAACTTTTACATAGGGTTTTCTACCTCCAAAGACGAATTTCTGATGAAAAGTTTTTAAAACTATGACAATTCATGAAGGACCGCCATATTTACAATTTTTCCCGCGAAAATTGTCCCTACAAGCCACGAAACTAGTACCCAGGCTTCCCGGTATGAAAGTCCCAAATGGGGTGTTATGCAGATGTGACAATCGCCCTATCAAATTGAGGGGTTTAAGGGGACCGTTCACCATACAAAACTTCCACCAAATATACACTTCTTTGATAATAGGGTAATATTTTGGCATTTTCTCTTTCAATACTTTGTTTTTTATCAGTGTTAATATTTAAGCATAAAAATCAAACAAACTGGAGTTTGGTAATCACATTTGATTGAGTATGACTGTTGACTATTCGGTAATCAAACATTCGATTTTGTTCGATTGTCAAATGTTTGGTAATCAAACATTCAATTTTGTTTGATTGACCAAATTTTGGTGCAAATTTTGATTATGTTCAACTACCAAACCCAATCAAACAATTGGTGTTTGATTACCGAGCAATTGATTAGATATGTCGGGAATACCATATAAATATTAGCAAAATGCATTATTCAAATTCTCCTCAATTCTCGTCTGTTGATCATCTAATAATTTTAATCACGGCCTGAATCATTCAAAAATTCATACAGCTCATCAATTTTGTGATTTTCAATATCTTTTTCAGCAATCGAACACGGTTGAACCCGCATTAAGCAGACACCTTTGGGAAATGAGCTGTTCATATAATTAGCTTCACATAAAAATGTTCGTGCAAAAATCTATTTAATGTAGATCGTTTCTTCGGTAAGATATTGAGTACTTTTTTCAGAAATGTAAAGAAAAATGAGAAATATAGCTAATAAAAGTTAAAATTAATCATTCCTTAACGAAATTGTTTCACCTTCAGATCAGATGTGACTCAAAGTTTGCCACGACTGCAAAAGCTTTATACATTGACCAGCGGATTTGATCACAAAAAAAGTTTACAGGAATCGATGGATGGAAGGAAGGAAGGATGGAGTGAAGCTCGCATCCATACCTACAACTTGGATTTTCCAAGTTAAAAACCAGAATGCACAAGAAACTTCAACCCTTTGTCATGTATTTTCAACCGTCATTACCAAAATTTGAAAAGCATAATCATGAACAAATTGAATACAAAACCAGCCATTACTTAGAGAGAGATTCAAGGAGCCACCCTTGATCCGTTATAGAAAAGGAAAGTTGCTTGAAGATGTGCTTGTAAATGCAAAACTTTGAAGGCTCACAATGGCCACACAGCATGAGTCACACCAATGATCTGTCAACTCATTTTAATCAACCCCACCAGCACAATGATCGCCACCAGGCTTATTTCCAATCTTATTTGCATAACCTGTACACTACTTAAAGGCTTAACTGGGTTATTTCCTCTCGATTTATATCTAATTTTCTAATATTTTCAGACCATTATGTGATGTCAATTTCACAATAAACCTTGCACAAACAAGGGAGTTTATTGGTAGATTTTATCACCTATTTCATGGTTATTTAAACAAAAACTAACATTTTTTATGTATCAACATTGCCCAAATCCATTTGCAATAAAACAACAGCGAAAGAGCATTGCTCTCTCTCCAAAGTCACTTTTTTGCTATAAATGTCCTTCTAGTGACTTGCAGTGTTTGCCCCCTGACAATTCAGGTCCTTCTGCAAACATGGGTATACAATTACTGACAATTCCCACTAAAAGTTGACCAATGAGCTATTGACTGGCTGCTCATTTGCATAGCCTAAGTAACAAAATTAGTAGATTCCATTGCTGTGTGTCTGTTCTACAATGGATCACAGATGGCATCAGAAAAAAGTTGCACACAAGGCAATAGCCAAGTGTGTCACTGAAGTTCGTACCACATTTTGACATCTGTGGTCTATTACTGAACAGACGCATTACAACATGGAATCTACCGGTATTTGTTTTATACAACAAAAAACATCTTTCAACATAACTTGAAAGAAGGGAAATTGTCCACTTCAACAACACAAAAATAGCAATGACCTAATCTACTGTCTATACAAAACGAAGCAAACTTGTTGGTTTCTTTGCGTAGCAAAGAATTGTGATTGGTCGAGGGAAATCATGCCACTGTCAAACTTGAATTGAGCATCCCTTGTGGTGGAATAAAAATCTTACGGCAGAAGTAGACTTGAACTGTGAAATCTAGGAATACAAAATACTGGAAAAGTCCATAGCCAGTCAGTTTTTGTCATCAGATGAAAAACCTAGACATTGCAAGAGTTGAAAGAGACACTTGGAAAGCTTGCAGTTAGGATCAACATCGACACGTCATTGGCCATTCAATTCAAGCTTTGAATGAAAGGAGCATGACAGTGAACATCTGTGTCCTCTGTAGTTGGTGATTGTCAAGTGCATTCAAGATAGTGTCTAGGACACTTTCTAGCTTTGATACAGACAGCCGTGAGCTGTAGTGAGCCATATTTTTCTCACTGCACTGTGCCCTGAAACAAACTGGAACATTTATGTCGGAAAGCAAAGTTATGTGTTTATTTTAAGAAGTACTGTTCAGTTGTGTTTTTTTCCCAACACCAATCTGAGTAAACAATTCAAAATTACTCTCAAACATTTTATATATTGGGTTTGTTAAATTCAAGGCAAAACAATGGTTTCTTACATTCAAAGTTTTGTTTGACACTGACTGTACCAAAGTGTTAAAAAACGTTTATAGCTAGTTACACAGACATCTCAACCAAACAACTTATGTCTTTGTTGGTTTAAAAAGCCAATGGAAATGACTGGCTATCCAACGGCTCACAGTTCAACCCGTGCTACACCAGCAAAATGCAACAAGCGAACACTGTGCAACATAACAAATCACGTGAGTGACTCGTAAATATCTGGAATGTCAATATGTTCATTGCCCGCATTTTGGTGTCTGTGAGAATGACAGGCCTCAGGAAAAAGTCTCTTATGGTAATCACAAGCCTTGTCCACAACAGTGGTAAGACTAAGGTCCATGTCATGGCCAACTGACAACCTAGTGCAACCTTGTAGTTACTGTCTCCAATTCGAACCACCCCATTGCATTCTTTTATTCATGTTGCTAAGGCTCTATTTGTCCATAAAAGACAAACTCACAGTCAAGGCAAATGATTTTGAAAACTACACCTCTTGACTGTAACGTAGAGGGTTTGTTCTTGAGCTGTCCCTGGCTGCAATTTTAGTATTCTTGGTTCAATGGTTTCTTACCTTGAAATAATTTCAAGACCAATTTTGCATTTGATTTAGTCTCGCTGTACTGCCAATTGAGACTGCTTGAGTATTTATTCCACATCATTTTCTAAAAAAGAAACTTGTTTTTCTTTCTTCTTCCTGCTTCTCATACCTGTTGACAGCCTCAACTCAACAAGACTTTTTTTACCTAACCTTCCCCCAGTCTCATAAAATATTATCAAATTCTCAAAACTTTGCCCCATTTTAAAAAACAGACAGAAAATAATTGTTAAATTGATGTCATCTGTGCATCTGACCTTAGCCTGGAAGCAGGCTCATCTTTGAGTCACACGTATGAGCGTTAGAGAGCAAAGCAATCCAGCGGGAAGGAGTCTGGTGAAGAGGTGCCAAGAAAGTGAGCCTGCCCTGATCTCTATAATTTTTTCATTTCTGCTTTGTCTGAGCGAAGTGAAATACCATCAGTCGAAAAGCAGGAAAGGCGAGAAAACTGTCAATCTATTATGTTTGATGAGAAGCAATTCAATTTATTGCAGTAATTTACCGCACAATAAAAAAACAAGTCGTCCACATCTGGAGGCAGAGGAAGAGTCGAGTGCACGTATTACTGATGTTTCAGCAAAGTTCTAGTCTATTTCTGGTTAAATTTCAACTAAAGAGGGAGCAGGAAATAGCAGTGGAAAGTCAAGACGTACTTGTCGTGTTGCCGACTGCATATGGGAAGAGTTAAATATTACAAACATATGTGATCGCAAGCGGGCAACAAAACAACATGAAGGCGTTTGCCCATTTACCAGCATCGTCAAAGACCAGATTGCCAAAGCAAGGTCAGTTGGAATTAAGTGTGTGTCCTTAGTAGACATAAACTTTGACAGTTTTTCTTTGGCAAAACTTTATCAACAACGGATATCGCGCCTACATGTTGTTATGAAAAAGATTTGCAATTTCCCTGAGAAATCTGAGCTGCCAAAGTTTATACTTCTGGTAAAAATGTAATTGACTTATTCTTTTCTGCGGTTTCCAGAGTGGAAATAAAAAATTTGCAGAGATGAGAGCAGGCTCACTTTCTCGTCTCGCAGCTTTGCCATTCTATTTCTTTTCTACAGTTTCCAGAGTGGAAATAAAAATTTGCAGAGATCAGAGCAGGCTCACTTTCTCATCTCGCGGCTTCACCACTCGATTTCATGCTTGTGCTCCAACGTGAGCCTGCTTGCATGCTAATCTGACCTCTAATAGATCATGGGTGAGAACCAATGAAAATGCGAGAATTAATTGAATTATTTTACTATCATTGCCTCTAGTACAACTCGTTAGCAATCTACAATGCACTTTTACCCTTGAGTGTGCAGTGCATTCCATTTTCTATTCTTTGTTTCTCGCCTCCGACCCCTGTCACAAAAAAAAAAAATGCAAGCCCTGCAAACTAAAACCTTAATTAACGCTATACTAGTGTACTAAAAACAGCTGTAAAAGCTTAGCTTAATCCAGCCATTACCCCCTGAACTTGCTTCAGTTCACTAAGAAACACGCTCAATCTCTCTGAAGTCATCACAAATGATACTGGTAGACTTGTGCCGCAACTGGTATCTACTTCATTGAACCTTAGAAGAACTTCTGGCTCCGTTGTTTCACGTAACTCGCTGGATCCTAAAACGAAGTCCACCCTCCACTCTAGGCCGGCCAGCTGTTTCAACTTCAAACTTTGTTGTGAGAAAGAATCTTGCAACCTGATTAAATTCTCAGCATACGTTTTACACACTGAAACGGAATGTTCTTTTGGTAAGCCAAGTTGCTGAAGTTCGTTAGATAATGCATCACCATCCACGCTGTACTTGGCAGCACTAGAGAGTATCAACGATAGTGCCGCGACAGAAGCTTTCACGTCTGCTAATTCATACTTTGCATCAGATGTCAGCTTCTCCACTTTTGAATAGTCTATACTTTCTCCAAGCAAATCTTTAATAACCTGACCGCAAAGAAGCCTCATCTTCACAGAGGTTATTTTTGAAAGTGTGCTTATTTCTGCAAGTACCCAATCTGGGCAATCCAAATCGCCACAAAAACGAAATTTCATGTTTCCCCTATTGAGGTTCACACGGTTTTGGGCGGATCGAAGGGATACCTCGCCTGGTTCTTGTTTCTTTCTCAGGTGACAACCTCGTCCCCAGGGTCTTCTCCTCGATGATTTTCAAAATGGCGGCGGTGAATTTTGAAAAGTGGAGAAGGCCCTGGGGATGAGGTTGTGCTTAGAGCAGTGAAGTACGGAAAAATCGTATAGCAATGTACAATGGTCACTGAAAATTTATTGGCGACAGTTTTATCCGTGTTCAGTGCTATTGCAGCTGTCATCCTAGTGATTTTTTTTGGTAAGTTTGATCGCGGTTGTGACTTTGAGTTTGTTTATAGGTGTAGTCAACCGTCTTGGCAGTCTGAAAGTTTCCTACTTTCGAGTCAGGATGTTGTCCATGTTTTCAAGCCCATGCACAATCCCTAGTTGGGCATTTAGAAAACTTTTCCCGCCCTTGGGTAGGGTATTTGCTATAACAGGTCATCCCGGGTGGTGTGTACATTGTCAAAGGCAATTTTTGGGCCCAGATGTAATTTGTTATGAATTTTACGTGTCCAGTAAATAACAGGGCTTAAAATAATTTTCGAACCGTGGCCGGTCATGTTGACCGGCCAAAGTAATTTTAGCTCGGTCACGTCTCTTTTCTGACCGGCCAAAATATTTTTAAAAAAATTAAATAACTTGGGCCTAATTAAACCCACAAATATAATTTGTTTGTTCCAGTCGTTGCTACATGTAGACCGATTAAAATTTGGCCTAATACAAAGAAGAGCTTAAAACTTAACGAAAGATAGCCTTGACAGGGCTCAGCAGCTCAATGAAGTGGCACGCTGTCACTGGAATTCAACATGATGTGACCGGTCAACATGACCGGCATTTGAAGTTTTTGGCTGGTCAAGTCACTATTCTGGCTGGACATTGTCCGTTGACCGGCCGTTAATTTGAGCTCTGAGATAATCATGATTTCTGTATAATAATCATGTTTATTGTATGGCTGGACTGGTCCACAAGGAGAATTCTGATTGGTTCCCTCAGCGATCTGAATTTTGCAATATGGACTGCTAAGATAGACCACTCACAAATGCAACACAAGTGAGCGGTTGTGAGCATGCTAATGTGACATGTGAAGCCGCAAGAAGCTTGGGCGTCGGAAGATGAGCAAAAAGAAAGACTGCAATGGTTTCATACAGTATTTCTGAAGCTCAGCACTCTGGTGACAGAGTAATTCTATTTGTCGGTCTAATGAAGTTATGATGCACATCTCTCACGAACCTTTATAAGTGTCATGCAGTGCACACCAAACTCTGTTGTAAAGAGAGAGACATTTGCACATTTCCCATTCTCTTTTGATGTTAATCTCTTGACCTTTTTTTAAGTTTTATGCTACACATTTGTTTTTGAAGCACTGTGATATTAGGAGGACTTTAAAGTAGAACAGAGCTATTTGACCAAATAGGATGAAAATTTTTACTGGTCATAGGTCTGGTTTTAGCTGTTATCTGTCACACTTTGTAGAATATGACACCTCTGTAAGAACTTCATCTGTAATTTGCCATGTGCTCTAAGTGTAGCTTGCTATAGCTCATTTCTATTACTGTAACAACATGCTGAATGTTTTAAACTCTCCATTTGCCCTGTAATGATAAATTTTGGTTTCTGGCATTTTGGCGATACCAGGTCCAATTCAGAGATTTTGCAAGGTTCCTTAACGGTGCTTTTCAAATATATTGAAAATCGTAGACGCCTGGATAATGACAAGGACCAGATACTGACAGCTAGTCGGAATTTCAATTTTTCGCCCAGAGAAATACAAACTTCTTCATTGTTGAACCATACATGACATCTTACCAGATACAGCTTCAATTGATTCACAGAACAATTAGACAGAGTGTCTCTCATATTCAATCAAAGTGCTCTATGAGCAAACCAGTGGATTTCCTATAGCTAGTGAATGTGTAGTTCCATTTTTTAAACACAAAAATAGTCCCTCCACCCTCAAGAATTTCCTTAAGTATTTTGTACACCCTCCATACCCTCCAGAAAAATTCCTTTTTGCAAGAAAGTGAGTTAAAGTTAAAGAAAACACTCTAAACTCAAGGCCTTCTACTTTGCACAACACTGCTGTTTATTCTCGATCACTCGTGACATCTGAAGATACAGACTGAGAAAACATACAGCAATTTAATTAAATGTGCTTTAAAAGAAAATAGGCAAGATGGTAACTTGTCACATCACCTTCCCATATGACTAAGTCCTGTGGTACAATTTCCATTGAAGGAGTGATAAGTTGAGTGTGGATGAAACTGACACCATACTTTCTTTTATCGTGATCATTACACAATCGCTCACACACCCACGGGGAAAGCCAATTTTTGCAGCAACATTGCATAAAAATTGACAGAGATAAATGAGAACAAGAAATTCTCGAGCTTCTGAAATGTGTGGTTCCAGAAAATATCTATACCCACCCCACAGAGGGTCGCAGAAATCCCAAGGGGTCTGAAAGAGCTAAATCTTTGATTGGGACGGGGGTACACAAAGAGTTTTTTATATATCATACAATGTACTTTCCCAATTGATTCACATAATTTAACCAACAGTAATGTTCCATCTGTTGAAAGAAATGTAAGATTCTTTGCCATATATTTCCATTATTGTTCCGACTTTGAACAACAGAGATGCAAGTACTCCTGAGCAGCATGTTGGTGGAGCAAAGTACCAAAGAAGAGGTGCAGCAATACATCTATAATGAGGTTGACAATATGTTGTACATTTTATACTTAGAAGATTGTGCTGTATTTAGCTTAAACACAGCTGGTGCTTTTTCCAGCATTATTCATGCAATCAGGTGGGATTCTTACTCTGAATATTTAATTTGCTACTCATACAAAATTATTCCCGTTTCCGATTGGCCATAACTAGGTTATCACATATTTTCGTTGTTATCCATGTAGTTCATAGTTTGCTAAAGTTAGCAAAGTCGATTCAGTGCCATTTGTTTTGAATTATATGTAACCAAGGACAATGAGGAGCTGTGCATAAATTAAAACTTTGACTGGTTTATTTGAAAGAACATAAACTTTCAGTACTTTCTTGGATTCTTCAATGAAAACTTCTTTGAATGAAGAAAAGGTCAGCTGTTACGCCATTTGGATGTTGAGTACTTCTATTTATGTCAGTTAGTTCGAACATTTCAACATGACATGAAGGGACGGGTCTGCCTAATTTTATGTCTAGAATTTTCCAAGGTCATTTTAAGGAAAATTAAATCCCACCTGGTAATATTTCATAACCCAGCAGTTTTGATCCTGACTTAGTAAATATCCCCAAAAGTAATGTACAATAAATTAACAAACATTGTGTGGCAAATCAAGGTTTACCAATTGTTTGCCTCAGTTAAAGGGCCTTTGTCACCATAAAGCGCATGTGCATTCTTGATTGACACCAATTTCTTTAACGAAAAGAAATCGTAATACTAACACATGCGAGCCATGAATTTGCCCCAGGTGAGCTTGGAGTTTCACGTGCTTTTTGAAAATCTCTTTATCTGTCGGCTTTTGGAGGAATATTTATCATGTTTATGTTGTGTGAAGGCTGTGTCCGTTGAATACAAGCACATACGCTTTAGTTTCTTTCAACTTGCATTCAACTTGCATTCTCTTTTTTTTTCTTTTTTCTTTTTTCTTTGCAAACAAGACAGCTACGGGGCGAAAGTAGCTTTTGTCTCTAGCTACCTCGAAAACCCACTCTCGAGGACATCATATTTCTCAACGATGTTCAACTCAAAACACAAAATATGCTGTTTAAGTCTTTCTTGGATGACTAAACAGTTCTTCAATATTGGTATTACAATTTCCACACGCCTCACAAGGTCAATGAAGAAGGATTTTTCACGCAAATATCAACTTTAAAAACTGTTCCGTCGGATAAGAAATCAAATTGCTGTAAATGCGCAGAAGGGTGTCAAATGCCCTTTAACTGTGAAAAATATGCTGTCTTGAACCATAAATAGCTGCAGCCAAATTTTATTACTGTTTAAAACAGTACCTAGGAGATTAAAACTAAAAATTGACTAATCTTGCTATATGTGGCTATTGAAGTTCCGAGGGGTTGGGGGACCCAAGTAGAAAAATCATGCAAATTACAGGGGGGTGGGAGAGTGCCATGAAGCTCTTTGGAACAGAAAATCTTGGGGAATGGGGGTCAAACCGGAAAAAACCCTCTGTGGGGGGTATTGATATTTTCTGGAACCACACGATGTAATTTTTACCATTATAATGAAACTAATTTCCACGAAAGAAATCAACTGCCACTCAACAGCTTGGAAGGTCGAAGTGAAAAACAAACTAGGCTAGTCACCAGTGCTTTTCTGTCCATTAAGTGACTTCATGTAGACTGGCAACAGGTAATGGTGGCCATGTCCACGCAACAGCATATTCTTTGCACTTGTTAGCTTCCAAATATTATTTTGGATATAATGGGATTCAAACTCAAGTATTCAATCTACTATTTTTTCATGTGAAAGATCAACTCAGTAGGTAAGAAAGGACTTTTGAACAGCTGGATTGATACTTGAATCCGTATTGCATTGAATGTCCCCTCGAAACTAAATCAACCATCCAAACACCCTCCCCTCTGGAATTTCCTGGTTCTTTGACCCCTCCGGAATTTCCAATTTCCTCTTTGGTGGGGTATGGATGTTTTCTGGAACCACGCAATGATGATTGATGCAACTGGCGCCTGATTTATGAAGCTTGATTTGGCGTAGAAATTTTTGTAGAGCTTTACGACTCTACGCTTTCGTCACCAGTCTCCTCCTACGTGTTGGAAAGATACACTACCTCCTACTTCACAGCTTTTACCGTAGTTGTGTATTGTTACTATGGTTAACTGCCTATTTTGTAACATTTGATTTCAACTTGTAGCATGTTCCTCGCATTTATCTCATACATATTGAAGTGTCATTTAAGTGTTATTACAGTATACAGTGTTTTAATTGTTTTCAATTTGAAATTCTGTATTGAGTTTACCCTCTACCATCTACGCTCTACGGTTCTATGTACGGGCATAGAGGCTTACAGTTATTGTGGCAAATATTAAAGTGCATGGAGAATGTTTAGTGTTACTACAGTTTACAGTATTTTAATAATTTCTTTTAATGTACAATTCTGTATTGAGTTTACCCTCTACACTCTACGCTCTACGCTATATGTTCTACCATTTGCATTCTACTCTCTATGTTCTACCAGCTACTCTCTTCAATCCACACTCTATGATCTACCATCTACCCTCTAAGTCCATCTATGCTCTATGTTCTACCAGGTACTTCTCTTTGATCTATGCTCTACGATCAACCATCTACCCTCTAAGCCCATCTATGTTCTACTCTCTACATTCTACCAGCTACTCGCTCTATGCTCTACGATCTACCATCTACCCTCCAAGTCCATCTATGCTCTACTCTCTACGTTCTACCAGCTACTCTATTCAATCTACGCTCTACGATCTACCCTCAAAGCCCATCTGCTGGGAAGGTTATTAGTCTTCTTGTAGTTGTAAGCTTTTTCGTTTATTTCCGACGCGCTTCGTCTCTGCCTGAGACTTCTTCAGGGAATGATTTAAGCATGCTTTACTTTAACTTCCCATGGAAGTGAACAACTGCTGAAACATGCTGTTAACGGACGTTGCTATATATGTTGTTATATTTTAGGGACCATACGATTAGCACTAACCGTGTGGCCCCCAAAATGTAAAAAAAGTTAAAAAATTTAAATAAAAAAGACATATTTTCTGTTTGGAAGGGTCCCAAAGTAATCCTATTGGAGTTTCTTAGTTGTCTCTATAGCAAGAATGATCTTATCAAACTTAATACGTACTATGTTATTGTCGAAAGTAGTAGTTCGTTTCTCAATTTATTTCTTTACAAAGATGCTTATTTTAGCACTCTGTACTTTTCTACCTATCAAAAGCCACTAAATAAGTATCTGTGTACAATCCCTTTGAGTTGTTTCATCCTGCGAGTGACAAGAGGGCCTATATTAGAGTCGAGTTTATGTGCTATACCAGAAATAGCTCCACGTTTAAAGCCTTTCTGGAAGTGCCTCTGGCTTCGCGGTTGCCCAGTTGGGTTTTTACTTCCTTTATTCAGGGAGTTTAAATACAGTAACAGAACTAAATAGCTTTCGCTAAAACGTAAATCGCAGAATGGTAGAATGGTAGTTTTTAAATCTACATTTAACTGTAGTGTGAAGTACATTTTGTTACAGTGTACTCAAAAAGTGCAAATACTTAGGTCACGTGACTTTGAATGCTTAGTGGATGTTTTGCGACCACGTGGAGATGTTGTTTACTAGTTTTTAGGGTCCTAATTTGTCGTAGAGATTGCTGTTCATTTCAAGGTCGAATAAATGGTTTAACTCAGAACCACTAACATCAAGCTGATTATCCAGAGACATTTACCAGACTTAGACTGTATTGTCAGTTATAAATCTAGTACACTACTTTAGCACATCTATGTATATAGTATGTTTTTGGGGGGCCACATGATTAGTGATAATTGTATGGCCCCCAAAATATAACAACACGCAATGACATATGCACATGCATATGCATTTTTTTGTATCTCAATCACAATTGAATTTTCATGCATACTACATGATGTACAAGAACAGGGATGCCTCCACTACAAGAATTACATTGCTCCAATGGATTTAGTACACCTTCTCGATTGAGCCACTCTACCTTGGAAACTTCTCATGGCCTAATAGAAACCGATAGAGGTTGCCAAGCATGTTTTTCTTGTTGCCTGAAGACAAAAGCTAGTCTTCTTTACCCGACTCACAACCACTGGATCGAGTGCGCGGGTGTTTGGACAGCAAATCACAACAGAGTGCGAAAAAGATCAAAGCAACTCTCCCTGCGAGGTGGCTCTGAAAGATCTTCGGAGAAATTGAAGATTTTTATGAATTACAAACACACAACATGTAGCTATCAGATATGGGGCGCCAAATTTATTTTTATTATTTAGAGTGGTTATTTGTGTATAACCAAAACAAGTATGGTTATATGTAAATAACCACATTGCAGTTTGGTTATTTATAAATAACCAAAACGAGACATTGGTTATTTAACAAATAACGAAAACATGAATAGTGTTATTTGTAAATAACCAAAATTGCAAAGTGGTTATTTGTTAATTAACCACAATTGTAAAGCGGTTATTTGCTAAATAGCCAAATTTGAAAATTAGTTATTTATAACTAACAGAAATTTAAAATTGGTTATTTATAAATGACCAAAATTGAAAAAAATGGTTATTTATATTGAACAACAACAACAAGCTTTATTACCAAATAGAAAAAAGTTAAACTTTACAATATAATATATTAATAGAAAAAAGAGGTAATGTTTACGCAGGATAACTATAAAGCTAATCGAGCTGAGTAAAACTAAGTAATGTTTAAGTACAGGAGGTAGGTTGGTACTAAAGCTTGATGAAAGCAATTAATTAGTCAATAAAAAAGAGATGAAAAGAAGAAATAAATAAATAAATAAATAGATAAATAAAAATAAATAAATAAAATAAATAAACAAATACCAGTTGAAAACTCATGAACAGTAAGACTGTAAGATGTTTAGCTTGACTTTGTTTTTAAATGTTTTAAGGGGTAGGTGTTTAATGCTTTAATCAAGGCGATTCCAAACTTTTACGGCTGCAAAGTGAATGTTGAATTTACCATAGTTTGTTTTGATGGTATTGATGTAATAGGTTGATTTAGAAGCAAGCCTAGTATTGTATGAGTGTACAGATGCTACTGTTTGAAAGAAATTTTCAAAGGAAGATGGAAGAAGATTATAGTAATAGTGATATATGAGGAGTGCATTCTGAAGGGTAACAACATCAGTTAATTTAAGGATCTCTAATTCCTTAAAAAGAGGCTCAGAGTGTTCATCCTGTTTTGAAAAAGTTGTAGTACGTATAGCTCTCTTTGGAAGAGTTATTAAGGGTTTAAGAGTAGTACTATAACTATTGCCCCAAATTGATAAACCATAGGTGAGGAAGGGGTAGATAATTGAATAATGTAATTGATGTAATATGTTTCTATTTACATAATATCTAAATTTAGGTAGTACTCCAATACCTGTTGAAACCTTCTTGCTCAATTCGTGTAAGTATGGTTTTCTGTTCAAATTGGAATCAAAAATGACTCCTAAATATTTAACTTGATTATCAGATTTCACAGACTTATTGGAGATACTAAGATTCAACTTATGAGCTATTCTTCTTTGTGGAGAGTGAAATACCACGAAGCTGGTTTTTTCAATGTTCAGAGATAATTTGTTAGCATATAACCACTGGCTTACCTTTTCTAGTTCTACATTTAAGTTGGTTTCTAAATTTAGAATGCTAGGATTATTAAGAAACAAGTTTGTATCATCAGCAAAAAGGTGAAATTCTAAGATATTGGAGCATTTAGGCATAGCATGTATATATAAAAGAAAAAGAAGTGGGCCAGGCACTGACCCCTGAGGTACTCCACATGTAACAGGTTGGTAATCAGAATTAGTACCAAACAAAGAAACAAACTGTCTTCTGTTACTTAAATAAGAAACAAACCAATCATTTGGAACACCTCGTAGGCTGTAATACTCCAACTTGGCTAATAAATTTTTATGGTCAACTGTATCAAATGCTTTACATAGATCTAAGAAGATTCCACAAGGGTAGGTGCCATTATCAATTGATCTTTGTATCTTATCGGTCAAGAGGAGAAGAGCATGGGTGGTTGAATGTTTTGATCTAAAGCCAAACTGACTATTGTGGTTATTGTTATAAATGGTTATGAAAACTGGTTGTTTATAAATAACCAAAACTTAATTTTTTTCCAGCGACAGCAGATTACAAATTGGTTATTTATAAATAACCGAAATTGAAAATTGGTTAGTACTTCCAGGAACACCGGAACATGGAACACTGGAAAGAGGAAGCCACTTTAAAATCATGGGTTGATCCCAAGATGATTATACAAAAATGTATCCAAACTTATTAGTGTTTAAATGGAAAAGATGTCAGGCAAATAATTACAGCGTACAAGCGTTACATGAAAAGATTTGAAAGATATGTTGGAATTTATTTTTATTTTTAGTTAACTTATATTTTTCATTATTTTTTAACTTATTATCATGCAAAACATATCTAAAACAAAGAATAATAAAGCGGAAGCAGATATAAAATAGAACTTCAACAGCTATAAACCGGTCAAACAAAGCACAGAAACATGAAAAAAACTAATGACATGAATTAAATCTAACAGGCTCTCAGACCGAACTCTTCTGTAATGTAGTTTTTGTGGCACTCTGTGAGAGGCAATCTGTCGCGGATGACCAGCGAACACGGCACAAATGATGGCTCAGCTGCTTCAATGCACGCAACCTGAAGATGAAAATATACATCTGATTCCTGAGTGGGCGTGCATAACACGGCTGTATTTAATAAACTATGCATGTACACAGCTAAAACTCACTGTCAATCTGATTGGAATGTACAAGTATTTACAGTATGTTGTGTGCTTTGTTCACTGGATTTGGCATTTATTCCACATTTAATCTGCATTTCAAATATATGAAATTAATATAGTCCCAAACATTTATTCATCACTTATGGGCATATTATGTACCAGCAAAATGACCAGCTCCTAGTTGGCTTCCCAGCTCAGTAGGTAGAGCACTGTACCAGTGTCACAGGGGCTCGAGCATCTTGGATGATGCCATTGTATTGGCTCAGTGAGAAGAAGTGTAGAAGAGATGGCAGACACAACCCTGAGTGCCTTCTCGGTTTTATGAAGTTGTCAGATAATACACCTGTTAACTAATCTAAACGTTTATTACTATCCTTTTTATTGTACATTTCACAGTGTTAACGCATTTTAAAGCAAAATGGGTTTTCCATTTTCGTAATCCTTTAAGAACAGCTGGAAGATGACTGAATTTCTTATATCAATGAGTATCTTGCATTTTTCACGTTTCAAAGCAAAAGGAAAATATATCCATATTCTGCTTATACTTGGAATTAGTTTCTGCAAGAGAGGATAGACTGCGGGAAGCCGGTAAAAAATTTGTGACTGTGTGGCGCTTGTAAATGTTTTCAAGATTGTGATGGTGGAATCAAATTATTTTATGTGCAATCAGTGGATGTAGTAAATAGAAAAGCTCATGTGCGCATGATTTTTTTAACGGTAACATATTTGCGCTCTTGGTATTTTGGGAGGTGTTCTGGTTTTTTTGGGGGGTGTTCCGGTTTTTTTTTTTGGCGGGGGGGGTGTTCTGGGTTTTTCTGGTGTTCCTGAATGTTCCATAATGTTTTGGGATGCTCCGGTGTTCTGGTGTTCCGGTGTTCCCTATTCCATTGTCCCTGGAAGTACTACATGCCCTACAATTTTGGTTATTCATTTTCCAATTATAGAATTTAGTCCTGACTACTATGGATATACTGGATCTCGTGGACATTCAAAGAGAACGACATCCAAAATTACGCAAGTATTCTTACGAATCTAAGGTTTTAAAAGTAAAATCCAGGATAGACTTTTTTTTGGTGGCCAAAAACTTGACACAATTCGTCAAAGAGAGTGAAATCTATCCTGCTATAGCGCCTGATCATAAAGCAATTTACATATCATTGTCTTTGTCTAATGAAACACCTAGAGGACGCGGACTCTGGAAATTTAATAATTCTCTGTTGAATAATGAAGATTATGTCAACAAAATACATAAAACACATTTTCAAACTTGCTCTTATTACTCCAAGTTAACCGACAAATGGCTTTTTTGGGAGATGCTCAAAATGGAAAATAGAGCAGCAACCATCTCTTTCAGCAAAAATTTAGCAAAATCAACAAACTGTAGGGAAATGGAAATAACACGTCGACTTCAGGTGTTAGATGAGTTCATTTGTAATAATTTTCATTCCCCTGACATTGATCAGGTCTTAAACGAATTTGATGATCTCAAAACAGAACTTCAAACAATATACACCAAGAAGGGAAATGCAGCAATCTTTAGATCAAAGTGTAGATGGGTGGAAAAAGGTGAGCGCCCCACCAAATACTTTTTTAACTTAGAGAGAAGAAACTACAATAAAAAGACTATATCTCAACTAAAAAAACAAATTTCAATTTCTGTTAGTTATAAATGACCCATTTTTCAAGCATGGATGTTCTTCACCCAAATCAAAGTGGCTGTGAGCCACTGAACTTGGAAAATAAATTATGAAAGGGTGTTATGAGGCATTGCTTATTAAGGAACTACTTGTGATGTGGGGGCAGTCTAGCTTTCAAACAAGCCCATAAAGTCCTTTTCCATTTAGGGGTGTATTATGATATTTGCAAAATGAAAAAGCTCAACATTCAGAAACTGTTTGTTACTCATGTCTGCTTACACGTTTTACACTACATGTATCTGTACATGTCTTCCTTGTGCTGTAGCCAAAAATAGCAACTTATGTACAAGTAGCACAGTGTGATAAGCACTAGCCCGCCATGCGTGCTGTTGTGCCTACTTATGACATTTGATCATTTTTCCTTTTCTTCTTCATTGTTTTCTTTTTCTGTCAAGAAACCAGTTACCGAAAGGTAGCATTTGTCTTTCCGTTTCTTGTGTTCAAAGAATCGTCTGGAACCTTTAATCATTTGTTTATATCAATTGCTTTCAAACGCACAATATCACTTAGGTTTGTCAAGGAAAAACTACGAAGACTTTCCCTGAAGCGAATCGCTAAGGAAGAACCATAAGTATTTCCCTTACAATGAAAAAATTGTTATACCTTCTACCTCTCGAAAATAACCAACTTGACACGCTGCAAGCGACTGTAAAACGGCCTTAGACGGCTGATGTTCGAAACCTGAGGGGGGGGGGGGGGGGGACTCCTATATGAAAAGGTCAGGGATGCTTGTCCTCTCGGGTACAAATCAAGGATTCTTGTCTCACTTAGCGTGTTGTCAAAACGTCACCATTTTTAGCTGTCAAAGTATCCTTTACGGTGCACTTGGGGAAATAATAAAAGAAACACTCTCATTTAATTTGTTTTCAGGCTTGATTTCCACTGATCTCTGGAGTACGCGAGTCGGGTGAACAAGTGCGCGCGGGATCCTTTCTTGAACAGTGGCTAGTGATCGAACCTATTCCATTTTGAGTAGTGTCTTTTAGGGGTCTAATGAAGCTCAAGCAACCTCCACAGTAGTCTCCCTTAGGAGTTAAATTCAAATTCTCCAAAGAGCATCCCTTGCCTTTTCATAAGGGAGTTTCCCCGGGTTTCCAAATGTCTAGCGGGAAGTGAAAGAGTGATGGAGTGAAATTGTTCCACACTGCAGCTTGGAAAATAATTATTATTTTCCAAGTTAAAAAGGGTTAAACAAGAGAAGAAAGAGACCAGTGGCATAAAAAAAGAAAGAAAAAGCCGACAGATTGTGAAACTGAACTCGCGTCCACTAGATTGGGACGTGAGTGCTAACCATTGTAACATGTAAGAAACCTTGCACCCTTGCTCTTAAATTGGCTGGCAAATATACAAATTAGCTAACAAATATGTGACATACGTTCTCATAAACTGCAAACTTACAGATAGTTGAAAAGAATGGTTCGCTCTGGCAGAGTTGTACTTGGTAATGGTTAGTTCGAAAAAGTCATTGAATTTAAGATTATTCAAGCCAAGCACTATCTTGTAGCACTCCAGAAGAGAGAGGTACAGTCTGCAAGATTCCAGTGTAGGCCAGTTCAGCCTCTTCAGGCACTCTTCGTATGTCATCTTACTCCGCCTCTGACTGAGGGCAAGATGGGAAGCTCTTCTTTGAGTTTTTTCTAATGGTGCAACATCCATGGACAGGTGGGGGTTTCAAACTGGAGATTTGTAAGGCCCCATTTATATGGTTTTAAGTACCCGAGACAACCCTCCCCCGAGTTACTTTGGGTGAGGTAACATTTCTTTGCAAAACTCAACCAACCGTTAAAGGAGTAGGTCACTCCAAAAACGGTGTATTTTTTTCCATCACCAATAGAAAGTTCACATTGAGTTGAGTTACTCACCATTGTTTTAGCTTCTGAAGTGGATGCGATCCCAATGAAAAAGAAGTGAAAAGTTCGACACCTGGAGCCGCCATTTTGAAAGGATCTTGAAGGCCAGGTCGCATATCCGTGACGTCATTCCGTCCGAATTGGTGCAAAGCTCAAAGGCTAAAGCTCTTCTTTTCTGTTCTAAATTCAGTTGTGAGCTAAAAAATTCAGCCCGGGCTGTAAAACCAGAACCGAAAAGGATAGAGAAAGAGGAGTGACTTTCCTTAACTTGCCTAAAAAGAGCAAAAAATTGCCAAAGAAGTGGTTTGAACAGCTACGTTGGGATTAGAGATTCATGCCAAAAAACTCGAAAATGTGTATGTGTGCAATGAGCATTTCACAGATGACTGTTTCAAAACTCAATTTTTTACCGATTTGAGCTTGTGGCTGGAAACACAAGAACGAGGTCATTGAAGAAAAATGTTTTCTGACAATTTTTCAACGGAAGGCCCTTGTAAAGGCATGTATTGCAAGCGAACGGCGCATCGCAAGGAACGAAAATAGGTAGCTATCAATTATACTTTTCATTTTTAAAAATACTTTTGCCTAGCAGAACTGTCATTGACTTGACGGGGTAAATATTATTTCTGCGCAAGAAATTGAAGCTCTTCGCAGGACTACAGGGCTGGAATTTCAAGAAAAAACCTTGGGGCCAGCTGGCCCCTAAGTTTTCAGGTTTAGTCGCCAAAAATTTTCGACCCTTCAGGCAATATATTTTCATGAAAATGACGCTGTAACGGCATGAATCACGGGTCAGTTTCATGTATAATCAGTTTGCTGCTTTTTTTTTTCTATAATAACAGGGAAAATGGCTGAATGAAATTCTTTTCTTCATTTACCAGTCTTACCAGTATTTATAAAAAAAGCTTCCATGTTACAAGCTTTAATTCATTATATTTTGTAGACTGGTGCTAGGGTTTTCGTGTTTTCATGTTCATTGATGCACAGTGACTGCATGCGTTTTTTGGAAGTGAGTTATTAAATTTCTTAGGGTACCATGGGAACTTCAAATGCCCTGCAGATTTCTTTAAAATTACAATACATAGAATACATATATGGAATACATAGGAAGAAGTAGTTAAGGTGGCCGAACACAGTTTTCGCGTGCACTTTTGCTGATGCAATTGAGCGCACGCACAAGGATTGCAAAAACAAACATGCCGTCAATGGAGCGATCATTTTATTTACTCAACACCCGCACTATCTGTGCTATTTTTCTCTATTATTGAACGCAGTGTATTGATGGCTTTAGTCTTTCATTACAAAGATATGTTAGAAAAGGTAACGACGCAAAGAACCCAGCAATTCTCAGCTTTTTCTTTGTTACCGAAAGAACCCAGTTAAATGCAGTGCATGCGCAGTTGCTCGAAAAATTGAGACCGATTGCTTTTGCAGAAACTTGCCGATTTATGACCATCCAGTCGTTAGAATTTCAAGAAATTTGGCAAAAAATAGTTCAGAAACCACGTGAATGATCTATCGCAAAAAATCTGAATTTTGACATAGGAAATTTTTAATAATACAGAACATGCAGTGAAAACGATTTACGGTGAATTACAAAAATTGCCTATGTCAAAATTTTATTAGAACAGTGTTGACAGAAGGGATTTAATGTCAATTCGTAATGGGCAAAAGATGAAAAAAATCTAACGACTGGATTTTTTCCAGATAAACAAAAACCATTTTTTAAGTCTTGTTTTTAACCAACCCCGTTGCCATGGCAACAGCACACACCTTAACCAAAATGCGAGAATAAACTTTTCTGTGGTTAACCTCGACTCTTGCAAAAAACGGGCGCCAAAGCATAAATAGCTTAAAAGTAATGGTGAATCAAGTATAGGCTCTTGAAAACTGTGTTCGGCCACATTAACTGTACATCAGTCCTATCTACATATCGACAATTACCGATAACAAGTCCTGCTATAGCAAAATCCGATATCCGCATGTAAATAATATTTTGTCTGAAATGTGTTACAATTTGTTTTCAATTTAATCAACACGATTCATCATTAATTAAGGACAGTTTTTTTTTTTCATTCACATCATTTTTGGGAATTACAGTTGCTAATGAAAGCAAATCTACAGTAAAAAAATGAAGCTTTAATTTTACTGCATGCTTTGTCAAGTAACGAGGCGAGTCAACAAGACACTTGCGATACGGATAAACACACTAGCAGAGTGAATTTTCCTTCATCAGCTAATGTTTACGCATGTAAAAGTTGCATATACTTTTTTTCTTCTATCCAAAATATATTACATATGCTTAGCTATCCAACAATACATATTACAATTCTCACAAAAAATCTTATGTAATGATAAGAAATGTCGTCAATTTCACATTTCACGTTAAAGACGTCATTTCACTTCGCATCTTACATGTAAAGTCACTGCGTATTTCACAAGAGTCCACGTAGTCCATAAGTGTAAAGAAACCTGGCAAACACGTACGAGCACGGGCAAAAAGTATCCAAATTTTATGAGTAAAAACACAGACTTGTGAGGTGAAAGCATTCGTCCGATTTAAACACACCATTGAAAACTCGTCAGTTTCTGTGATACCAGAACTCCCTCCGCATTGAACCGCCAGTAAAATAAAAATGGAGACAAATCAGATCAAAAGCATTATACTGGGGATTTATTTAAGCCACCAATTCAATTCTGAGCGCAATATGCAATTAAAAATAAACTTCCTCTTCCGCTAACTGCGTCCATTGTAATTGTACTGCAAAATGTACCTTCCCTCTTGGTGACCCACTCCAGCTGTTCTCGGCAACAAACACATTCTCTTTACGTCGGCATGGTTGCACATCTCTCACAAGTACACCACAGAGCATTTTCCAACCAATCGTTCCATTCAACTTGATTATTGACATCCCCGGAATCACTAGCACGTTCTAGCTTCAAGCGCAGCCATACTAAACTGGAAGCTCACAGGAACAAACACATTCTCGGACGGAATGACGTCACGGATATGTGGCCTGGCCTTCAAGATCCTTTCAAAATGGCGGCTCCCGGTGTCGAACTTTTCGCTTCTTTTTCATTGGGAGCGTATCCACTTCAGAAGTTAAAACAACGGTGAGTAACTCAACTCAACGTGAACTTTTTATCAGTGATGGAAAAAAATACACGGTTTTTGGAGTGACCTCCTTTAACATGAGGACTACAAACCCGCCTCGGGGCTGAGACAACTTGGCTGGGTGGGACAACTTTTCTTCATATAAACACTTTGGCTTGCCTAACAATTCTCGGCATGGTGAGTGTCACGTAATGCCTAGATTTAGGTTTAAAAGCAGAAATTTGTATCAAAGAATAGAAAATTAACTTGGCAAAACCCACTGTGATCGAATGACCGAGGGAAACTCAAATGAAGAGGAATATTTGCACATTTGATTATTCAATAAGGGTTATGAATAATCGTGCAGGGTCAACTTTGACTTGGCTTACAGGGGCTACGTTTTCACATGTAAATGCTCGATAAAGTTGCCTTGGGGGGGGGGGGGGGAGGGTTGTCCTGGGTACCCAAGACCATATAAATGGGGCCTAGAGTGTTGAGAAAGCCTCGGGATTTGATGGGCCCACTGTTCTATTAATTAAACCTAGTTTATTTTGTTGGCTTTGTTGACTAGCACATTTACATATTTGCTCCATGACACGTCCGAAGACAACCCTCCAAGTTAACTTTTTTCCTTAGTGGCCATTTGGCCACTGACTGTTCAGGTTTGGTCGCCAGTGAAAAAAATTAGTCGCCAAAATATATGCATAAATTAATAATTAATTAATAATAATCTTATTATTATCTAACTGTATTATTAATAACATTTTCCTTGAACCACCAAGTAAATTCAAGTCCCGTTCAGTGAAAGAACTACCTAATGTTGATTCAAATATGCTTTTATTGGAATGATTGATGATCAAATGAAATAGTTTCTGATCACAATGAAAAAGTACTATATTATTGCAACAGTGTTGTGAGTTGATTGCAGTTCTCATTCAGTCATTTTAAATTGATTGGCTTTCACTTTCAATAAATCTTTTACAATGGTTATAATAATGCAAATGTACATGCCTTCAAATAGCTCCATCGATTTACAAGTGACACCACAAATATCAAAAACCAAAGGTTCAGACTATCTTCATCATAAACTCTTGCGTGAGCATGTATGAATGAAACGTATGTTTACCGCCATTTTTCCCGCGAAAATATTTGATGAAAATTAAGAAAAAAAAGTTGCTTCACAAAACACAGAAATATTTGTGTATATCATTTATAATTCACACAACAGGAGCAGTGCAAACGACACAAATTATTCCAAGACAAAATAAGATAGCCTCATTCGCAGCTGAATGGTGGAAAGTTTTCCAATGTTTATCAAGGCGGCATCAAATTCTTGCTGACACCATAAAGTAAACACTATTTTTACCTTATCGCTTATGATCTTTTCTAAATGTTTTACCTCATTTTCTGCTTGAATAAGCAAACGATATAAAACTTCATCTGAAAATTAAAGACTGTATTTAAATGGACAGAAAAGTTAATTCACGCTCAAATTGTTTGTCGTTTTGAATTTAATATGTGAACCGCGGAACGCAAATACTCAACGCGAAAATACTTTCACAAGTTTTAGGGCAATCACTAAGACGGATATTTTTTATTGATGAAATCTTTGACAATTTAAAAATAAACCCAGGTTCGTTCACACAAGTGAAATTTATTTACAACTGCGAGCTGCTTTTCATCACAGGTTTTTTTATTTATAGAATCCCCTGTGCTTGTGTTATCAAGTTTGCTGTAAGGTCAAGTATTTTCGTGTCCACTGAAACAAAATACGTTTCTCAAATATATCTGGATGTTTCTCAAATATATTGTGGATCCTGTCACCGTCGAGCTTTCCAAGCTTTTGCAATTCCTCTTCTTTTCGATGGCAAATGACCGGATTGCTTGCGTTGTCTCACGCTTCCAGGTAAAATTGTCACGTGCTTAAGTTCAGTCGAGTGGAACGAATTTCGTCGTGTCCCAAGCCCAACTGAATGCAATTCCTTGATCTTTGTTTACCGTGTAACATTTCATTTTATTCAGTCTCCATTTCTGTTGGTTAAAATCCCACAACAACTAGCTTTGCAAAGTGAATTCTTAATGCTCAGAACGTTTTTCTTTTCTCTCCAGATGATAGTCCGTTCAAGCTCCTGACGCATAGGTCACGTTAATTTTAGTCGCTGAGCTGGCGACTTGCGTTCTAATTTAGTCGCCAACTCCAAAATTCTAGTCGCCATGGCGACTGAAATGGTTGCAACTTGGAGGGTTGGAAGAGATCACAATGCCTAGTTTTGTTTTATTGATTATCAGTTTTGAGACTTGAACTCGTCGCGGTTGCGTGGTGTATGCTGGGCAATGAATGATTGAGTTAGATCAAGGCGGGGCTCAACCTGAAATATGCCCCTTTTTTGCACAGTTGACACAACCCTGATTTTCATCAAAACCTAACTAACTATATATCAATGAAAAGCCAATTGCTTGCAAATTACAAAAATGTATATTTCAATGCTGTGTCAATTATTGTAACTTGACACCGGGCTCTCAAAGTATCACATGCTGTGCATGACCCTATGCACTTGAGAAAAGATTTTTAGGTATCATTTAAAAAAAATGTCTTTTTATTTGTATTCTAAAGTAAACAAAAATGAACAGCTGAAGTGAATGAGGGATTTTGCAAAATTTGAAAATGTGGAGCTCTGACAACCATCTAAAGTTGTGCAATCTAAATTGTGAAACATTTATTTTGATAAGTTCTATCCTAAGAATTCTACAGCAAATTCCTTTTTTCATACCAATTAACCCAGTGAGATCTAGCAATCCTTAAAATTTGAGGTCAAAAGCTTAAATCAGTAACATCGGGTAGTTTGCAACCTCATGCTGTGAGATGACCATCTTGCATAATAGTGGTCATGGCAAAATGTAAGAGTTCATATAGGAATATTTACGATCGCTCTTAGCAAGTACAAATACTGTCAAATTCTCAATTAAAATATGCTACCTTACTTCTGCAGTTTATTGCTTGTTGTTTGACTGTTTAGTTTGCTGAAACGAGGCCATTTTAGAGAGTTAACACTTTCTAGGTTTCCCACTCCTGGATGCTCTTGCAGGCTATGCAGGTGATTAAGTGTCTCAGATTGAACCCAATTTGATTGATTGTTGAATCAAAGAAGAAAAGCAAAACTAGAAAAGTCAAATTTAATGTGAACTGACTCAAGAAACAGGATAAACATCATTCAAGGATTTCTTTAGTGCTATAAATAAAGACGTTTGGATTAACTCAAGTCCTAAGGACACAAACATTGATATCAGAATAGCCCTCTTCTGGCAAGGGTAATTCTGAAGGCCAGGAGACCTGAAAGGAAACTGTCTAACTTGATAGAAATTAAGTTGATTAAAGGGATCATGTGTACTTAAGGCATCTGTCGGTTGAGTATCAGCTGATACTATTGCCCAATATATCAACCGACAGTCGGTCGACATATGAATGACAGCTATATTTATGTCTCAGTCTTAATAACTGAGCACAAGTGCTCTACTAATTGGGCCAATACGCGGTCGATATGTCGACCGAGAGTCGGCTGAGTGTTGGTCGACATGTTATTCAAGTTAATGGACTGTCGGTCGACACTATCGGTTGGTATGTCAGATGACACTCAGCCAGCACCTTGACCGACGTGTTGTGATCAACAGTCGGTGATGTATTGGTTGACTGTTGGTGTTATCTGTGTATTGTTAACCATTTTGCTGAAATAGCAGCCATCTCCTTACCCACAGGAAATGCGAAAGAAGAGTACATATCTAATGCAACTTGAGGTCTCGACAAGCATAGCTGGAAAAAACAGTCTGAGATGGGAGAATGTTGCCAGTATGAAAAGTCAAAAACGGACGAGGGCCACCGAAAGACCATCTCAAAGGGATAGAGAAGATTATTTGATATTTGAGTAAGGAAGATAGAGGTCAGCAACAAGAGCCCACCAAATGAACGTAGTGTTGGCTGAGTGTCAGTGAAGTATCGCCCAAGTGTCAGCTGGATGTCAGTGAAGTATTGGCCGAGTGTCGGCTGACATGTGTGTCTGTCGATGTTGGTCAATATGTCGGCCGAGTGTCAGTGAACATATCGACCGAGTATCGGCCGATGTGTCAGCTGAGTGTCAGTCAACATATCGGCCGATACTCAGCTGACAGATGCCTTAAGTACACATGATCCGATTAAAGTTAGTACCCCTGTAAAGTACTGTGTGCAATATAGAACTGGTTTAGTTTTTGTTGGAACTGAGGTCATGTTGCCAATTAATTTTAACAGGCCTAACCAGACTATCAAAACAGCTCAAGTGTTCCACCTAGATAAGTATTTGTAAATTAATGATTGCTGTAGAATTTATGTTGTGTCACGCAACATAAAAACTCCCCAAAATCTTTTTGAATGATAGTCTCCAGTAGCTTAGTAATTAGATCACTTAGGGTCGTGGGTTCAAATCCTATCTGGAACTCGGATTTTTTTTTGTTTTTAGTTGATGCTATTTCTATCATTTAATATGACTATGTACTTTTCAAATATCACGAGCTTTATTATGGCTGTTTTTGACAGATTTGTTACTTACATAAAATACAAAAACTAACAAAATTCTCCATTCTGGGAACCCACCAAAATTAGGTCATGTTGCCAATTTTGTCACACCTAACCAGACACGTCTTGCATAGTAGTGAGAGTGGGCAACAACACACTGCTTACAAGGGTCTTCATGATTTGCCATACGAAACAATAGGTATACAACACAAGCAATGTCCTTAGCCTGAAAACAAGAGGTGCAGATAAACAAGAACTAATCAAAATAGAAATTTTAAAGAGCTGCAGGTCATCTGGTGGGAGTCTGAGATTGAAACATCACTTGTTACACTACGAGACTCAGCTTCTAGCTTACTTAATGGCTCTTGCATGCTTTGCGTGCCTATGTTGTGAGGTGTTCATATTATTCTGAATGTTGTAGATTCATATAGAATGATCTCTAAAGATCTTTTGTAAATTTCTGTTTTAGAAATGCATGCAAAAAGTCAGTAATTCCTTAGTTAAATGAATAATTGGTCCAGACCTGGATAGTCAACATTGATTTGTTCTTTTCAACTTTGTTATTTTTTTACCATATTACAAAATTTGCTTTTCAGGATGGTTTGTTGTTTGGAAGATGTTCCTCATTAGATTTTCTTTCATTTGGGAGTTAGTATATGGAGGCAGTAATGGGAACGTTAGCAGCACAAGTGGAAATGTTCCGTGTACTTCACTGAGAAGGTCATTACGCATCAGGGATATGGGGTCAAGGAAATTTTGAACAAAGAGATTGTGACATTCTGCCGTCTTGGTACTTGCTTGAATCCCTCATCCATAGGAGCGCACTGTGTATTCTCGTTTAAAAACACCAATGACCTTTAGCTCTCATACAGAATATATAAACTCCGCTTCGTGTGTTAATGGAACTAGAAACTAGTAACCACAAAATGTGGTTATGTACTCAAACAGGGACATTTGGGATGTAAGAAATGAAGGCCATCAAAGTTCTTTGTTATATTTTCTGTGCATTTTAGCTACTTCTGTCTGATGCAACACTAAAGACTGTACATGATCATGGCTTCATAACCATTCTCATATCAATTATTGTTATTTTTTTATTTTTTATTTTTTTAAAATTAATTTACAAACACAACATACATAGCAAAAACAACAAAATAAAAAGAGGAAAATAGTAATATTACAGCACAATACTTACTTATGGTACAATATGATAGTTAATACTACTTACAGCGTTTAGTTTACATAGCTAAAACAAGGCAGTTTGGAAAATGTCACAGAAGAGAAATACCCCCCAAAACCATAAGTAGGTTTATGCATAATATTTGCTGTTATGTAGATCCTTATCATAAATTAGTTCCGCCCTTTACTTAGAATTGTAAACTTATCATAATCTACAGGAAATGTCATAAGATAACAATGTATGAATCTTGAGTGTAGAATAATCACAAACTCATAAAGTTGACATAGAAAGGAACTTCTCTTTAGGCCTTAAGATCACTTATTGTCCGGCATTTCATTTAATATTGATAATTTATTCATATTACCTGTTCTCAGATAATGAAGTAGCTTCTTATCAACTAACACCTTCATTTACCTATATCTTGAGCAATTTCCTCGAACCTATCTTGAATGGAAGATCTTAACATTTAGCAATTTCCTGTATGGATGTAGGTGTTGATAAGACTTAGTTGTTTATTTTGCTGTAAACCTTAAAGTTCAACTGCCATTACTATCGCATCGTGAGTATATATAACCAAGCACGTACTGTACACTTTTTGATTTACTACGATTTACCTTGATTTACCCTGAGTTACCTTCGACCTATGTACTACAAGGTTTAATCTACAATAAAGAAGACAAGAGAGTTCCAGATCTGTGAGAGTCCTTGCTGATTTACTGTCCAGCTGACAAGAGGCCTTACCTTTGGCATTGAGTAACGCGTGCTGTGCAGTGAGCCTGTGCTCTTCCAAGCTTTCCCCAAGACAAGTCCATCTGCCATTATCCCTGTATTCCACAGCAACCAAGCCACGCAGTCCAGTTTCAGTTTTTGTTTTAAAGTTTCGAACAAAAGGCAGCTCTACTAATGCTGCACTTACTGCATATGTACAGTATGGTATAAAACCATTATATTACTGACCGAAAAAAGAAAAAAAAAAAACCCTATCTACATTGTTTACTTAGTTAACAAACATGTCATCGAAAGGATTTTTGGAAAGCAGTAATAGACTTGTTTTTAAATGCTAGTTCTTTCTGTATATTTAATTTTTCTTTTAGAAGTATGAGAAAACTGTCAAAAGAGAACTTTTCTTCGTGCAGGCAGCTGCAGTATATACAGGGTTTGTACGGGTCTTGGAAAACCTGGAAAGTCCTGGAATTTTATTGTGGCATTTTCCAGGACTGGAAAGTCCTGGAAAAGGGCTACTGGTCTATGGTTGCCGAAAAGTAGCATAATTTGACGAAAAATATTTTCATTCGATAAATGACATTTTTATTCGCTAAAAATATTTTCATTCGATAAATGACATTTTTATTCGTTAAAATATTTTCATTTGATAAATGACATATTTTTATTCGTTAAAATATTTTCATTCAATAAATGACAATTTTTATTCGCTAAAAATATTTTCATTTGATAAATCACATTTTTGTTCGTTAAAAATATTTTCATTCGAAATGACATTTTTTATTCATTAAAATATTTTCATTTGATAAAAATATATTTGTTCGATAAAACCGTTTCCATGCTCCTTTTTGCATTTGATAAAAACTATTTTTATTCGATGTTTTTCTCACTTGATAAAAATATACTTTCGATAAAGTCACACGACCCAAGGAGGCATGGCCACAAAGCATTACGGCATGGTTACAAAGCTTCCCGCCATTATCCAAAATCTTTAGGATATGTCTTAAAATGGCGACAAATCTAGACCTAGATGCAACAGCAGATGCAATTACTTGGAATGATTTTTTTATATTTGCTGAAAATATACTGGATAGATGTGAACACAGTGCCAGAATTATAAACTTAGAGTTCTCATTCCATGCAACTGGTCACCTGAGAGGCTGTGGGTGAATGGCATGCTTAATCGACAAATGAAGAATGAGGCAATTGCCCAAGATATGATAGAATGGTATGGTACTGACCCAGAGGGCCCATCTCCTTTGGAGGAACATGGATCTGTTGAATTTGAAGACATCGAGAATCCTTTCCCAGAGGAATTGTTCGAAGAATTCAGACAGCTAATTAATCCAATGGCTGAATCTGGCAGCTTTGGTATAGACATATATTTGAGTGCCCTTGAGGCTTACCGTGAGTTGCTTGAGTAACTTTGAATTTTCCTTTGACAACCTGTAAGTCATATAACAGACCAGCAACATGCTGAAGTCCTTCAACTGTATAATGCAGGCTTCTAAAATTTGGAAAAGGCACGTTTTATGTGCTAAAAGCAATCTTGAAATGAAAAGAAACATCTAACTACGTGTTGAAGTTTAAAATAAATTCATTTTTGACTGACATAAATTTTTAACCAAACTGAATTAATTTTTTCTTGTTTGAAAATTGTTATGTAAATGAACAGGATTGAAGCAAAAAATAATACTTAGAACTGGTTACACAAAAATTAAACGACAACTAAAATTAAAACAGAACACATACATTTACATCTGTTTCTGAGTAATGTTAAGCAAAGTTGATAATTTTACTGTAGTTTTCCTTTCAAACTAGACTGAAAGCATTCATTTGCTAATTTTAATGAAACCCGTGGCTCTGCTTTTTTTCTTCCACAATAAAAGGCAGTTGTTGGGATTCAACTTATCTACTGTAAACATTGTTTTCATCAATTTCATGAATTCTCATAGACCACATTGGCAGGTGAAAGGGGGATGGGAAAAACAATATATACAATAAGCTTTCAGCGGTGTCCAGACTGAATGTGCCTCACATTAAAACTCTTGTACCAGCCACAGCCAGCATGTACATGATACTTCCCATCAAAAAATATCAATGTGTGGTATGAAAAAAGGAGCAGAAAGTGTAAATTTATTTCAAGTATCACCTGTCAATGGCAACACTAATAGTAACTAACATTACAATAAAGAAACAGTTCTGCCTTGAGAAAGTCCACTGAACATGAGTGTTTCCAGTTCAAATGAAAACAGGAGCTTTTAATACAGGCTTTCTATGTAAACAGTTTCAACTGAGCATACTTTGTAACTAGAAGTATTATTTTCATTAATTTTATATTTTTAGTTTTCTATTGCCCACAAACTTATCAATGACAGGGAATATTGATTCAACGTTACAACTTTGATACAACTACACCCATAAACTAACCCGACGGGCATGCTGTTTAATTATCAAAGCACTTGGAACATGCATGCTTTATCAAGTGGTTATCAACATTTATGGAACACCAATAACAACTTATTCCTTCATAATTTCCATTTTTTAAATAACCAAAACCAAAACAGTTTGTGAATATTTTCCTTTGTTTTTACTTCACTTCACTTAGCTTCTTTGTGCCTCGTGGCACATAAGGCCTTTGTTTTTAAGATGTCAATAAAAGTGTCTAGTTAAATTTTTAGACACTTGAAATTTGCCAAAGCCTTCACCACCATAAAGGAGACTTGTTAGGCAAGATTGCTTGAAATCCTCATAGCAACTGTGGGCTACTGGTAGAGAAATAGTAGAAAAACAGGTGCTGGCTTCAAGTAGTTTCTTGGAAGGATCACTGTTGTATGTCACTTCAAACTGATTGTGGGAGTGCAACTGGAGACTACCAGAAATAAACCTTACCAGGGTTTTCACGATAGCCTTGCCTGTGTTTTCATCTGAAATAAAATCATATTTCCATGGATGAGAGACCCTGGGAACAAGGTTGAATTTTTCCCTTTTCTTTTCCTTTGTCTGCCATGTTGAATTCTTAGGCGGTTTCCCGCTGTACACTCGTTCCCAGACTCCCATTCCCGGTTCCCCGTTCCCCGTTCCCCGTTCCCAGTTTTAGTAACATCGGCAAAAATGGCTCGCATGACTTGCATGGCTCGCATGGCTCGCACCGTGGCTCACACGGCTCTCTGGCTCGCAGATTTAGCAGACCCTAAAGTACACCAAGCAAGTAAAGTACACCAAGCAAGTGAAGTATACCAAGCAAGTGAAGTACACCAAGCAAGTAAAGTACACCAAGCAAGCAAAGTGCATCAAGCAAGTAAAGTACATCAAGCAAGTAAAGCATACCAAGCAAGTAAAGTACACCAAGCAAGTAAAGTGCATCAAGCAAGTAAAGTACACCAAGCAAGTAAAGTACACCAAGCAAGTAAAGTATACCAAGCAAGTAAAGTACATCAAGCAAGTAAAGCATACCAAGCAAGTAAAGAACATCAAGCAAGTAAAGTACATCAAGCAAGTAAAGTACACCAAGCAAGTAAAGTACACCAAGCAAGTAAAGTACATCAAGCAAGTAAAGTATACCAAGCAAGTAAAGAACATCAAGCAAGTAAAGTACACCAAGCAAGTTAAGTACAGCAAGCAAGTAAAGTATACTAAGCAAGTAAACTACATCAAGCAAGTAAAGTGCATCAAGCAAGTAAAGTACACCAAGCAAGTAAAGTACGCCAAGCAAGTAAAGTACATCAAGCAAGTAAAGTATACCAAGCTAGTAAAGTACATCAAGCAAGTGAAGTAGACCAAGCAAGTGAAGTACATCAAGCAAGTAAAGTGCATCAAGCAAGTAAAGTACATCAAGCAAGTAAAGTATACCAAGCAAGTACTAGCTATTAACTACACGTGGATGCATATATCATTGGCATTCTCACATGAATTATATACCTTCTCAGCAACCACGCAATATTGGCCCTTCCCCTTGCTTACCTGCCATTACGGTTGAGTGCTTGGGTGGGGAATAAGTTGAAGACAGAGAGAAATAAGGCGTTTCAAGGCTGAGTGCTTAAGATTTGCATTGTTTCGTTCCCTCTGACATTGAAAATTGTGTTAGTGACTTTATTTTTAAAGAAGTTAAAGCTTTCGACAACATATCTTCCCCTTCTTCATTCTGGCATTTAGGGATGAACTTTTCAAGCCTTGTGAATGTTTAAAACTTCCTGCAGTTGTCAGAAACACTGCTAGGAACAGAAACCGCCCGATTGTTTACATCTGATGATCCTGGAAGCTGATTTACTCTTGCTTGTGTTCAAGCAAGGGAATCTATTTTATGAGAACTCTGACGGAGTTCAATATTTTGGTAATTGTTATGACTAAGATGATATTAACTTATAAGTTTCTTTGTGGTGTTCTGCTCAGGATGCATGACAGATCTGCCGATGGTGTTTTTCACTTAGTGATTTTAGCTTTACTTAAGACTCGGCAAACTTTGATTGGTTTTCACTTGTGCCCGCCAAGGTTATTGGCTGGTGAGTCAAAAACGACTTCTATATAAATTTTATTATGGAAAAATCTCTTAACTTTTGGCTACTCGAAATTTAATTTACTTTCTCTCCCTGTTTTTATTCGGTTTTCATCGTTTCAATGCGCTTGAATTTTCAGAGCCGGGCTCTTCGTAATTTGCATAATCCATAATTGGGCTGGGGGCATTACAGCTGCATAATGACCGCTCAGATCTTGCTCTTAGCCAATCAGAACGCGGGTTATATCGGTCAAAAGCCAAAGCCAAATAATAACACAGTGTAATACACGGCTTAGGCTTCCTCATTTGCTTTATGATATAGAGGTAATGAGGCAAAAAACAAAACACCCTTTTCTGTTTTATACTCCCATAAAACATGGGTTTTTGACTAATCAGTGCGTGCGCAGGGTCCTATCTGTATTATAGTAACTGTTATTATATGGCTATCTCCGTGAGCTTGCAAGATGAATCAAATCCCTGCGCTGTGATTGGCCACCCGAGCCAACCTATCTTGTCCGCTTGGGACTACCTGCTGTGTTGCGCAAGAAAAATTTCCCCGAAAGCCACATGATAAATCCTTTACTGACCATGCTTGTTTGGTCAAGATGGCTAGATGTTGACCTCTTTCTTCTTTTGCAAGTTTATGGATCTCAACTCCGTCTTGGTCCATAAACAGGCATAAAAAATTGGGCTAATATGCAGCCATCTTGACCTCACACTTGGTCAATAACCCATATTTATAACATAGTGTGCACGCTAGTCCTGCTTTTGGCTGTGCATATATCTAGTTATGGATGCACTTGGAAAGTTTAGAGAGCATCAAGAAGCTAGAGTTGCTCTCGGTTAATGTCTCAAGGAACTCTTATGCTTCTTTCATGATCTCCAAACTTCCCGTGTGCATCCATAATTTGATATAGACACGCTAAGCATGAACCAATTCTTAATTAAGAAGAGTCAACTGGATGCTGCTACATCTAGGGGCTTTAATTCACACGCACAAAAAATAACTCATGCACGCCTTGCATGCCTATGTTTTCCAATGTCAAGTCTCCAGTTTTGCGGTGGCATCCAGTTCTTCGAGAAAATAAAGGGCTAGCTTTGGACAGTCTTCTGCCTCGTCCCCAGGGCCTTCTCCTCCACGTTTTTCAAAATGGCGGCTTGTCGGGGGAAGACCCCGGCAAAAGGCTGGTTCAAAATCTCGTTTTTAACACGTCACATTTTGAAAAGACCAAAACAAAATGGCAGCCAAACTTGAGACTCTTACAATTGCTTTTTTTGTGGCAACCAATTTAAGTCCAATGATTGCCTTATGATACAAAAGGATGCTTGCTTCTGAGGTTCTCACAAATTCATTCCTGAATGTTGGCAGCGTTGGAATGTCTATGATCCCCTTCCAAACCCAATAATTCATGAATTTGTTTGAAACAGAGGAAATCATAGCTATAGCAGTTGTCTGGATGTGGAATGTTAAATATATAGTACATCTTGTTACAATGTGTGGTTCCAGAAAATATCACTTCATTGTCAAGTTTTCCCAATTTTAAGAAAAAACTGCTGGAGTTTGTAGTAAAATAACTAGTTGTACCTGTTGGTAAGTGCCAACAAGTGAATTGAGTTAGTAAACAAGAGTCGGTTGAATTTTGTAATATTTATTTGGGATACTTCTAGTATAACAGGTGTTAAAATCAATTTCTTTTAGTTAATGTTGCAAGTTATTGCTGTAACTGAACACAACAATGTTTATTTTTCAACACAGTGAGTGAACAAAGCGCTAAACACTTTTTTGTATTTTTAAAAATCATACTTGTTACACTTCCAGTATAACAGGTGTTAAAATCAATTTCTTTTCCCTCGTTGGGCGATTATTTTGGTAAGTACTTAAGGATGGTGCCTACTAGATACAAAGGCTTTTGCGCCAGGTTAGGACGTACCACGCGGACAAAGTAGATCTTTGTAAGGGCTATTGGAATCCACAAAGAAAAAAGGGGGTAGCCACGCATATTTCGAGATACTTAGCCTTGAATCTCAACAAAAATGCTGACATCAGCATTTTCTAAAAAAAAGATGGAAAGGATATTTCTTCACAGATTTCCTTTGAATTCGCCTTTACAAACAGGAAAGCAAACACGTTTATCAAGACCTTAAAGCTGCATGGTAAATGGTAACATAAAAACCATTTTTGGTTTGTTTTTAATAACAAAATCGTTGCAACAGCGGTTTTAGCGTCTCTGACAGCCTTCCTCTGGTTCAGCCAAGATACAGTCTAAATACCTTTTGCTCACAACCAGAAACTAATAACGTGTTGAATAGGCTTCCCACTTCCATTTCATAACATAAAATGTGGGATAACCACGCGTTTGTCAAAGTTGTTGATCTTTTTTGAAAACTTTTACAGTGTCTGCTACATTTTGTCCTGTCACCTCCCCTGTGAGTAACACATTTGCGTATTTCGCACTTGTTTTGCGCACGCACTACGCCATCTGCAGGTACATGTTTACAGTTGGATTTCAGTGTAGTTTTCGACAGATAAAAGATAGGTTTTTAGCTGGAAGACGTTAACATTTACTGGTTAGCGATATGCTGCTATTTTGGTGTTCCTGGTTTAAGTACGGGTTCATTAAATTTGATTTGGTCGCAGTAGGAAAATTTTGCTTTCTTTTAGTCGTGTACTCGGTAGCGTAGTTGATTGCGTCAATGTCAACCCCAGCGCACGTATGGCGCTTAAACCTAATCTCGTTCCCAGAGTCTTCGTTCCCCTTGACCAGCGGTCGGAAAACGTTTTCCGACCGCTGGTCAAGGGGAACGAAGACTCTGGGAACGAGATTGCACTTAAACCATGCATGGCGTGATGCGCAGAAAGTATGCGCACTAACAAATGTAGGCACCGTCCTTAGGTAATTTGCCTACCATTCTGCTTTTTGAGGCGTATACATCTTGGATTTGTTGTGACTGAATCGTACAATTGTTAAAGCTAAACAAGACCCGAGTTGTTTTCTGGAATAAATTCGAGTGTTGTTTATTTGATTCAGGGTAACGCTCGGGAATTGTTCGCCATCCGTTCGATATATTGTTTCGGTTAGTAGTTTGTCTGACATTCTGCTTTTTGAAGGTGAATGTAACTTGGATTTCTTGCGATTGAATCGCACAATTGGAAAACCTCCTTCAAGTGTTTATTCGAGCGAAAGTGCTCTTTGAGAGTAAATTTCAACCAACGTGTTGACAGAGCTAAAGAAGCTCAAATCGCACGGAGTTCAGTTCTGACGACTGAGCAAAGTTCTTGAAATTAAAAGAAACTTCAAACCAAACAAATACCATTAATCACTTAAACACTTACCGCGAATCGCCGAATTGATTGCAAATTATCCTTCAAAAACACGTTCACCATACTCTGCTCAACACTTCTGTCTCCGTGAAAACGTGTTCAATCGAAGTTACATGCACCTCATTGATCCTTTATTAACTTATTTTACATTCACCTTCAGAAAGCAGAACGTCAGACAACCTACTAACCGAAATAATTCGTCGGAAGGATGGCGAACAAATCCTGAGCGTTACCCTAAATCAAATAAACAACACACGAGTTCATTCCAGAAAACAATTCGGGTCTTGTTCAGCTTTAACAATTGTACGATTCAATCACAACAAATCCAAGATGTGTACACGTCAAAAAGCATAATGGTAGGCAGATTACTTAAGTACTTACCAAAATAATGGGCTTTCAGACAACGGCTTAGTATGTTGTTATCACAGTATATATACTGTAACATTTTAAGCCACTAACCACGGTCGGTGCGTTATTTACTGGCCTAAAATGTTACAAATTTACCGACTAGCGAATTAAGCCATCAGTTATTGGCCTAAAATGTTACAGTATGTAACGAGAGTGGTTCCAAATTGAGCCGTTAGTTACTGGCCTAAAATGTTACAGTATGTAATGGGAGTGGTTCCAAATTAAGCCGTTAGTTATTAGCCTAAAATGTTACAGTATGTAATGAGATGTGGTTCCAAATTAAGCCGTTAGTTATTGGCCTAAAATGTTACAGTATGTAATAAGTGTGGTTCCAAAATTAACCGTTAGTTATTGGCCTAAAATGTTACAGTATGTAATGAGAGTGGTTTCAAATTAAGCCGTTGCTTATTGGCCTAAAATGTTACAGTAGGTACAAGGTGTGGTTCCAAATTAAGCCGTTAGTTATTGACCTAAAATGTCACAGTATGTGTTAAGTGTGGTTTCAAATTAAGCCGTTAGTTATTGGCCTGCAATGTTACAGTATGTAATGAGAGTGGTTCCAAATTAAGCCGTTAATTATTGGCCTAAAATGTTACACTATGTAACAAGTGTAGTTCCAAATTAAGCCGTTAGTTATTGGCCTAAATTGTTACAGTATGTATTAAGTGTGGTTTCAAATTAAGCCGTTAGTTATTGGCCTACAATGTTACAGTATGTAATGAGAGTGGTTCCAAATTAAGCCGTTAATTATTGGCCTAAAATGTTACAGTATGTAATGAGAGTGGTTCCAAATTAAGCCGTTAATTATTGGCCTAAATTGTTACAGTATGTAACGAGAGTGGTTCCAAATTGAGCCGTTAGTTATTGGCCTAAAATGTTACAGTATGTAATGGGAGTTGTTCCAAATTAAGCCGTTAGTTATTGGCCTAAAATGTTACAGTATGTAATGAGAGTGGTTCCAAATTAAGCCGTTAATTATTGGCCTAAAATGTTACACTATGTAACAAGTGTGGTTCCAAATTAAGCCGTTAGTTATTGGCCTAAATTGTTACAGTATGTATTAAGTGTGGTTTCAAATTAAGCCGTTAGTTATTGGCCTACAATGTTACAGTATGTAATGAGAGTGGTTCCAAATTAAGCCGTTAATTATTGGCCTAAAATGTTACAGTATGTAATGAGAGTGGTTCCAAATTAAGCCGTTAGTTATTGGCCTAAATTGTTACAGTATGTAACGAGAGTGGTTCCAAATTGAGCCGTTAGTTATTGGCCTAAAATGTTACAGTATGTAATGGGAGTTGTTCCAAATTAAGCCGTTAGTTATTGGCCTAAAATGTTACAGTATGTAATGAGAGTGGTTCCAAATTAAGCCGTTAGTTATTGGCCTAAAATGTTACAGTATGTAACGAGAGTGGTTCCAAATTGAGCCGTTAGTTATTGGCCTAAAATGTTACAGTATGTAATGAGAGTGGTTCCAAATTAAGCCGTTAGTTATTGGCCTAAAATGTTACAGTATGTAATAAGTGTGGTTCCAAAATTAACCGTTAGTTATTGGCCTAAAATGTTGCAGTATGTAATGAGAGTGGTTTCAAATTAAGCCGTTGGTTATTGGCCTAAAATGTTACAGTAGGTACAAGGCGTGGTTCCAAATTAAGCCGTTAGTTATAGGCCAAAAATGTCACAGTATGTGTTAAGTGTGGTTTCAAATTAAGCCGTTAGTTATTGGCCTACAATGTTACAGTATTTAATGAGAGTGGTTCCAAATTAAGCCGTTAATTATTGGCCTAAAATGTTACAGTATGTAATAAGCGTGGTTCCAAATTAAGCAGTTAGTTATTGGCCTAAATTGTTATAGTATGTATTAAGTGTGGTTTCAAATTAAGCCGTTAGTTATTGGCCTAAAATGTTACAGTATGTAATGAGAGTGGTTCCAAATTAAGCCGTTAATTATTGGCCTAAAATGTTACAGTATGTAATAAGCGTGGTTCCAAATTAAGCCGTTAGTTATTGGCCTAAAATGTTACCGTATGTATTGAGAGTGGTTCCAAGTTAAGCCGTTAATTATTGGCCTAAAATGTTACAGTATGTAATGAGAGTGGTTCCAAATTAAGCCGTTAGTTATTGAACTAAAATGTTACAGTATGTAATAAGCGTGGTTCCAAATTAAGTCGGTAGTTATTGGCCTAAAATGTTACAGTATGTTATGGGAGTGGTTTCAAATTAAGCCGTTAGTTATTGGCCTAAATTGTTACAGTATGTATTAAGTGTGGTTTCAAATCAAGCCGTTAGTTATTGGCCTAAAATGTTACAGTATGTAATGAGAGTGGTTCCAAATTAAGCCGTTAATTATTGGCCTAAAATGTTACAGTATGTAATGAGAGTGGTTCCAAATTAAGCCGTTAGTTATTGGCCTAAAATGTTACTGTATGTATTAAGTGTGGTTCCAAATTGAGCCGTTAGTTATTGGCCTAAAATGTTACAGTATGTATTAAGTGTGGTTTCAAATTAAGCCGTTGATTATTGGCCTAAAATGTTACAGTATGTAATGAGAGTGGTTCCAAATTAGGCCGTTAATTATTGGCCTAAAATGTTACAGTATGTAATGAGAGTGGTTCCAAATTAAGTCGTTAGTTATTGGCCTAAAATGCTACAGTATGTATTAAGTGTGGTTCCAAATTAAGCCGTTAGTTATTGGCCTAAAATGCTACAGTATGTATTAAGTGTGGTTCCAAATTAAGCCGTTAGTTATTGGCCTAAAATGTTACAGTATGTAATAAGTGTGGTTCCAAAATTAACCGTTAGTTATTGGCCTAAAATGTTACAGTATGTAATGAGAGTGGTTTCAAATTAAGCCGTTGGTTATTGGCCTAAAATGTTACAGTAGGTACAAAGTGTGGTTCCAAATTAAGCCGTTAGTTATTGACCTAAAATGTCACAGTATGTGTTAAGTGTGGTTTCAAATTAAGCCGTTAGTTATTGGCCTACAATGTTACAGTATGTAATGAGAGTGGTTTCAAATTAAGCCGTTGGTTATTGGCCTAAAATGTTACAGTAGGTACAAAGTGTGGTTCCAAATTAAGCCGTTAGTTATTGGCCTAAAATGTCACAGTATGTGTTAAGTGTGGTTTCAAATTAAGCCGTTAGTTATTGGCCTACAATGTTACAGTATGTAATGAGAGTGGTTTCGAATTAAGCCGTTAGTTATTGGCCTAAAATGTTACAGTATGTAATGAGAGTTGTTGTATCGATCCATACTTTTTATTTTGATCCTTTGATAGATTCCGAGATATGACAATGTTGTTCTAAGAGTTAATTCCGTGTTCCGATAGATATTTTCCGTAATACAGAGATAGATCAATGTCCACGCTAGACTCCTTTCCGTTCTCTTCGATTCCTTTCTTCCACACGTTTTTCAAGTGTCAATCACGAGACTCGACTGAGACCTCGCAGGTCAAACCAGCCCCAGTCCCTAACTTATTTACAACGAGAGTCTGTCACAGTGATTTGGGTATCCCCGTGTTTTGGGTACCCCCGTACCCAAATCCCTGTATCCCTAGTAGGAGGCCTTCCAAGGGGGGTAGTCTTGTCGCCTTGTCGCATCCGACTGTGTACCTTTGTCGCCTAACCAGCGGAGGAAATTGTCGCTGTCGTTTTTCTGTACAAATTCATATGTCGTTGTCGCTACAAAAATTTGTCTCTGACGTTTCTCTAAAATAAGGCCGCTCGTAATCTTAACGTACTAATTTTGACGAGTATACGTGTGACGATGCAGGGTTATTTCGGCGCTATAACCTCCAATTTTAAATAAAATGTTTAACATTTTTGTAAAACTCTATTTTCGATAATAACCATCAACAAAAGTTCAATATTCCAGATGTCTACATCTATGTTAATGGGGCTTGGGGCTAAATGCTATGACGACTTCAACTGTACCCCGCGACTGACACATTTATGAATAAATATATTTTAAGCGGGATGATTATAAAATAAAACACACACGCATGTGCCCCAGTGCTAGATAAGGTCAGGTGTTTGCAAGTATTTCAACTTTGTCTCCATAATTTATTATCAATGACATGCAGCAATGTTAATCATTAATATAGCATTCTGTGTAAACGTATTCGTCAAAAGGCAAAAAAATAAACTTTATCTCCAGCGCACAGTCGGTGTACACTCACACAGACTGCAGGCTGCGAACTGATCCGACCTCGCTGTTCGCCGTAGATGCTTCATAATTTTATGATGAATCGTCAATAGTATAATGGTCTGTGATTGGAAAAATAAACTGCCCAACACTGCACCAAGCTAAGGCTGAGAGATCAGTGTGCTAAGAAATAAATAGAGAATATCGAGAAGCAAAAAGACGCTCCAAAATCAATGTCATCTGTCCACGTGTACACAGAGTGCAGTGCAAGTTTCTAGCTCGTTCATGTTTGCTGATCGCCATATAAACTTAATGACTTAATGCTTTATCTATCCGATACAATCATCCATATTATAAAAAAGGACTGCCAAACAATGGTCAACAAAGCTAAATATTTGAGACCGTGAAAACCGATTAACTATGAAAAGCGCCAACTCACCTTTCCTGTCTTTCTTTCCGTAACTCTTTTCCACCCTTTCCTTCTTTCTACTCTTCTTGTTGGTCTTTTTCTTGTCTTTCTTATGTTTGTCCTTGGCAAACAATTGGCCGACTCTCACCCGACCCTAGATCACCTAAAATAACCTGAATACCCTAATAAAGGTCAATAAAAAGACCTGGCGAACTCGATAATGACGACAATCTCTGGCGCGTGACTCGGGATCGTAACAAGCGCAACGGATGACGTTGACGACCTTTGTTCCTTTCTCTTTGAGTTCTTTGTTTTACGGGATGTAATAAGAGACTGACTAGTTAACATACAACTCTTAATTCTTAACTCTTTGTAAAGAGTGTTGAATGATGGTTTGTTTTTGTTAATATTTGTACAACTGATCTACCATAAACGCAAACAATAGAGCTCCAAAAGAGTCACGCTGGCCTTGTCAAGTCATGACAGTCATGTCGCTGTCGAAGAAAAAAAGTGCAGTTGTCGCTTTGTCGAAATGAAAAATGGATTGTCGTTTTCGCAAATTGTCGCCCCTTTCATGTCAACTTCCGTCGGCTGTCGGTACTTTGGTAACAAATTGTCGCCACATTTTGACGCAATGTCGCTTGTCGCTCAAACCCCTTGGAAGGCCTCCAGTAGGGATACCCAAAACACTGAAAGCGTTAAATACCACAGACTGGGGCAAGCGAAATCATCCATAATTCTGCTCAAAAACCATTTATATTCTTACGAAGCTTTGTCTCAATAAATAAAAGCTTTCTTAATCTTGATATAAACACATAACGTCGCTGAAAATAGTCGCAATTTATAACAGACTGTCTGATCCGAGTCCGCATTTATAACGACATACAAATTCACGCGCCAAAGTTCGTTGTATGAACATGCGCTTGGTGCCTATCGATAACTCTTGAAATGCACGTCATTTTAGACAAGAAAGGCGCATTCTAAACCTCGGATAGTTCGGCGATTGAATAAAATCAATATGCGAGCGGGCACACTGAGATACGGCCGTCACGCAATATGCTGGTCTCAAGCTATGACTGACCTCTGTGTATGTTGCCTGTCTGAAATAAACTTTGTCTCAGACTTGTTTATTTATCGCTCTTTCCTTGATTATCTCTCCTATTACTTCCCTTTCCAATGTGCCTGCTTGTTATTGTTTCTTTAATTCAGGGTAACCAAATCTAAAAGGCAAAGCAAACTTACAAAGACGAAATTAATTCCACTGAGGAAAGGACTAGATCGAAATGCTGCAATGTCAGGGATACCCAAATCCTTAGTGATATGGGTATCCCTTTGTAGGGTGTTTGTTTGCTATCGTTTCTTTACTTCAGGTAGCCAAATCGACCGAAGGTAAAAAAGCAAAGCAAACTTACATAGACGAAAGTCATTCCAATGAGGAATGGACTAGAAATGCTGAAGTGTAAGGGATACCCAAATCCCTAGTGATATGGGTATCCCCTTCCAGAGTGTTTGTTTGTTATCGTTTCTTTAATTCAGGGTAGCCAAATCGATCGAAGATAAAAAAGCAACGCAGACTTACAAAGACGAAAGTCATTCCAATGAGGAAAGGACTAGAAATGCTAAAACGTTAGGGATACCCAAATCCCTAGTGATATGGGTATCCCCTTCCAAAATGTTTATTTGTTATCGTTTCTTTAATTCGGGGTAGCCAAATCGACCAAAGATAAAAAAAAAAAAGCAAAATTGCAAAGACGAAAGTTGCAATGAAGAACGAGTACTAGATTGAAATGCTGAAATGTAAGGGATACCCAAATCCCTAGTGATATGGGTATCCCCTTCTCGAGTGTTTGTTCGTTCTCTTGTTGTTTTTTTAATTCAGGGTGGGCAAATCCACCGAAGATTAAAAGGAAAAGAAAACTTACAACGACGAAAGTCATTCCAACGAGGAAAGGACTAGATCGAAATGCTAAACTGTAAGGGATACCCAAATCCCTAGTGATATGTGTATTCCCCTCCAGAGTGTTTGTTTGTTATCGTTTCTTTAATCCATGGTATAGCCAAATGAACCGAACATTAAAAGGCAAAGTAAACTTACAAAGACAAAGGTCATTTGAGCAAGGAAAGGACTAGAAATGCTAAAATATAGAGGATACCCAAATCCCTAGTGATATGGGTATCCCCTTACAATATGTTTGTTTGTTATCGTTTTTTGAATTCAGGGTAGCCAAATCGACCGAAGATAAAAAGGCAAAGAAAATTTACAAAGACTTCACCATTCAACGAGGAAATGATTGGAAATGTTAAAATGTAAGGGAGAGCTGAATATTTGGTATATGTAAATCTTTAGTGATACTGGTATCCCCATCCAATACATGGCTGTGTACCGAGAACATTCCAAACGAGAATACAGCTTTTTAAACCGATGCAGTATTTCACCAGTTACGTATGTCATACGGTGGGCGATCATTTTCACCGTTGGGCCAGCAACTGTCTTTCTGTCACATCTCAAGTGCTTCGGGAAGCGACGAGCTAATTGTTCTTCCAAGTTTTAAATTAAAGTTTTAAGTTTTTTCTTCTTCTCTTTTTACAATAATATTCGAAGTTTTTGCAAAATTTTCGCAAGACTAGCTTTTCGTTTTTGGAAGACCCTGCCGGATATTTCTGGCTTTTGACATATTCTAAAATATTTCTATATTTTTCAGAATCCATCCTTCCAACATTTTCCGTATTTCCCGCGAAAATCCACGCAAATCCCGACTCGCATCTATGATTTAGACACGTGGAAAAAACTCAAGGGAATAGAGGCCTTATAGAGGGAGTGGGGAGAAGGGAGGTTGGGGTAGAGGCTAAATAACTCATATCCCGTTAATGTTTGGACTAAATATTTTGTATCCCGTAAATTTTTCTTCAGTCGAAAATCAACAATTTTAATACAAAGATCTCCGCGGACACTCTCGGTCTACTTTAAGGCATAAATTTCTTTTTGTTACTTTTATTTCGACAGGAGGCCATCTCAGTCTTTTCCAAGTTGAATGGTGAATGGTATATTCGGTCGATTTGGCTACCCTTAATTCGAACTAAAGAAACGATAACACCTAGTCATATTAGAAGGAGATACCCACATCACTAGAGATTTGGGTATCCCCTACATTTAGGCATTTATAGTTCTTTCCACCCTTGAATGAATTTCGTCTTTGTAATTAGTTTTGTTTTCCTCTTCGTCTTCGGTTCATTTGGCTACCCTGAATTAAAGAAGCAATCACAAATAAACACTCTGCGAGGGGATACCCATATCACTAGAGATTTGGGTATCCCTTACATTTCAGCATTTCTAGTCCTTTCCTCATCGGAATGACTTTCGTCTTTGCAAGTTTGCTTTGTCTTTTTTCTTTTTTTTTTTATCTTCGGTCGATTTGGCTACCGTGAAGTAAAGAAACAATAACAAATAAACATATTGGAAGGGGATACCCATATAACTAGGGATTTGGGTATCCCTTACATTTCAGCATTTCTAGTCCTTTCCCCACTGGAATGACTTTCGTTTTTGTAAGTTGCTTTGTTTTTTTATCTTCCCTCGATTTGGCTACCCTGAATTAAAGAAACAAGGACAAAGAAACACTCCAGAGGGGGATACCCATATCACTAGGGATTTGGGTATCCCTTAATTTTTCGCATATCTTTTTTCTTTTCCCCCCTCCAACGCCTTTTGTCTTTGTAGGTTTGCTTTGCCTTTTAAATCTTCGGTGGATTTGGCTACCTAAATTAAAGCAACGATAACAAACAAACACTCCAGGAAGGGATACCAATATCACTAGGGATTTGGGTACCCCTTACAATTTAGCATTTCCAGTCTTTTTCTCCCTTGAATGAATTTCGTCTTGGTAAGTTTTCTTTTCCTTTTAATCTTTGGTTCATTTGGCTACCCTGAATTAAAGTAACGAGGACAAATAAACACTCCAGAAAGGGATACCCATATCACTAGGGATTTGGGTATCCCTTACAATTTAGCATTTCTAGTCCGTTTCTCTCTTGATTGACTTTCGACTTTGCAAGTTTGCTTTGCCTCTCTATCTTCGGTCGATTTGGCTACCCTGAATTAAATGATTGCAAACCAACACTTCAGAAGGGGATACCCAAATCACTAGCGATTTGGGTATCCTACGTTTACTTGTTTCCCCCTGCCCAAAGATTTAAGCCTTGTCTACTTCATTTATATTTATTTTGGATTTCTTCCCAAAACAAAAAAAAACCCTCGTTAAATGGCATAGAGAAATGTTCGCCGGCAAAATCTAATAGTAGGGATGGTCAAACAAACTTTATTTCAGACAGGCAAGATACACAGAGGTTAGTCACAGCTTGAGACCAGTGTGCATATTGCGTGACGGCCGCATCTCAGTGTGTTCGTTCGCATATTGATTAAATTTAATTGCCGAACTATACCAGGTTTAGAATGTGCCTTTCTTGTTTAAAATAACGGCATTTCAAGGGTTATCGATAGGCACCAAGCGCATGTTCATACAAGGAACTTTGGCGCGTGAATTCGGTTCTGTATGTCGTTATACTGCGGACTCGGATCAGACAGTCTGTTCTAAATTGCGACTATTTTCAGCCACGTATTGTCTTTATATCAAGTAAAATAACGCTTTCATTTATCGGGACAAAAGCTTAGTAAGAAGATAATTGGGTTTTGAGCAGACTTGTGGATGATTTCACTTGCCCCAGTTTTAAGCTTTCAGAGTTTTGGGTATCCCTAGTGGGGATAGCCAAAACACTAGGGATTTGGGTACGGGGGTACCCAAAACTCAGGGATTCCCAAATCACTGTGACACCGCCATTTTGAAAAGTGGAGAAGGCCCTTGGACGACATTGAGTTTACCGCCGGCTAAGTGGGAGCTCTGCCGTTGACCAGTGGTTTTGAAAAGAGAGCGATATGAAATCATACACGTTCTGGACATTCTTGTGTTTGAGCATTTATTTTAACAAAGCAGTGGATCTAAGCGCGAAGAATTCTCTTATTTGGGGTCCAGGACTACACAGAAAGATTGTTCTACCTGCGAGATACTTCTTTATCCAAGCAGTAGATAAAGAAAACAACAAGTAAGCTTGAAGGTTTTAAAAGTCGATATCTTAAATATTATTCACCACAAGGGAGACACTTAAAATGCAAGTGGGGAGAGTCGTTCCGAAAGATCTATTCTAGCCGCAGAAGTTATTTATAGTGCAGGTCCACATCAGGACTTAACGTCTTGCCAATTGATCTGTAACCTGCTTTATCAAATAAATCATGTATGTATGTATGTATGTATGTATGTATTGTTTTGAAGAACTGGTTAATTGCTGGAGATCACACTGGATCCCAGACTGTGATAAATAGCAAACGAGGCCCAGAGAGTTTGTCATAATAGTCGCGCATTTTTTGCTGTGAATTGAATGAAACATGTTTTAGAAAGCAGGAAAGACAATTTCTTCCCCTGTATATTTTCTGAAGTGGCTTGTTCTATATTTTTTTTGCGAAAAAAAAAAAAACTTCTTAGGGCCTGTTCACATGGAAGTGGGGGACCTCAGGCAGGTGAAGTCTCCCACCTTAGTGGGGTAACCAGTCTATCCATACAATCTCTCTTTTTCCTTGATCATGTTCACATATTAGGTGGGGTACCCCACCAAGGGGTGTTACCTGGCCAGCCAGTCCTGGTAGCCCTCTTTGGTGGGGTGAGTTTTCTCCATGTGAAAGCTGCGGAGTGGGGTAACCCGCCTAACCGGGGTAATCAAATCACTGTGCCAAAGCCCGCCAAAACACACCGGAGAACAACATGGCTGCCAATCACTACGAGCCAGTTGTTGTAAAACAAGTAGAAGATACAGCTAACATGCGCTAGTAACAGATGTACTAACACGAAAGTAACTTTAGATAAGTGCATGCTAGCAAGCACAGCCTGAGCGTGAAAAATTACAACTCTGTGCTAAACATGCTTTTGAGCTCTTGTTCGATATTGAGTAAAGAAGAAATTGCTTTCATTCAGACCATCAGGCCTCAAACACCAAAGCCTGTGGGCCCATTGGCCCTCTTTATCGCTTAATGCAGACTCACTTGCTACTCTATCAGTGAGTCAAATACTGACATCCTCAAGGCAAATATGACCTGGACCATTGAAATGTCTAGCATGAGCCCTGAGGCGACTCTTATGATTATTAAATCTTAATCTAAACTTTGTTAAGGTAGATTCAGCATATTGAACACTGCAGACTTTACAACACATACATCCACAGCACACCTACTTTTGTCAGACTTAAAACAACCACCCTCTTCAACCGTCTGATTTGCAGCAAAGCTTGGTCGAAATTGAGATGGTGGTAGATGGGGTAGCCTTGAGAATTAAGTGCAACTGTTCCACCAATGATTTCTTGCAAAATGTGAAGAATACAAAGGGTATCTGAAGTCGCAAAATTACCTAGAGTTTAGTTGACAAACAGTTTTATAGGGGTTGTAAAATTCAAAGATCTGAACTTTTAAGCAAAAAGGTGAAAGCTAACAAAAATGTTTTTCCTCTGGTTCTTGATTAAATCAAATATGTTCAACAACAGAAGAACATGAAGATATAACTGATCATCGCAGTTAGATATACACACAACTTAAGCAGCTGTGAAATTAAAGCCTGAAAAAAATCCAAGCTTGAAGGGGATTTGAACCCATGACCTCTGCGAGACCACTGCAGTGCTCTACCAACTGAGCTATCGAGCCAACTGGGGCTTGATAGCTCTAATAGCTCAGCTTGTAGATCACTGCACTGATATCGCAGAGGTCATGGGCTCAAATCCCATTCAGGCCTGAATTTTTTGGGGGCTTTGATTTCACAACTGCTGAAGTTGTGTGCATAATTGTGATAATCAATCATATCTTTATATCTTTCTCCGCAGTTCAAATATATAGTTTTTCATATATTCACTTGCCACAGAAGAACATGTGAATTGGCGGTACATTGCAATAGTTCCCAACATGACGTTTCTTAAATGAGTTTTATCATCATTCAACAAATTAAATCTTTCCAAACCCCATTACATTTAGACCAGGTACTGCTTACCAGAGTAGTTTATTGGATGACACAATTATTCACACTTAATCTGCATGGCCTTAACAAAAGGCATGGATTCTGCTCCAAAAATTGTATTAATATTTTATTGCGACAACTGATTAGACCTTTTCACATGTTCTTGCTCGATAAATGAATTGTTACTTGTCCAGTTCCTATTTTATTATTAGCATGTTGTAAATAGTTAATTGTTGTTAATAGTCAATTGTTATGTAAGTACTCTTGCATTCATGGACTCCATAGAAGGATCCTGTTATTTATGGTTAAAGTGTCAGGGTTGTCAGTTGGGTTTTGAGTAGCAGGTTCCATACAAAAAGTAGGCAGCTAAGATTTGTGTGAAAAACTTGCCTTGGAGTGGCTGGGCACAATGTGCACTTTGCATTGGTTTGGGAGAGTATTGGGGGGGGGGTAGCCCTCTCAAATTTTTGAAAAATGATTCCCTGAGATACGGTGTGGGGCTATTTTCAACAAACATTGGGTATATTTGTAGATGGTTTTCCCACTCTTCATATAAATGACACGGCAAAAAGGTAGAGAGGATTGACACACTCGAGCAAGTAGCTCCAGAAAACAAACAACTGGGAGATTTCAATGATAAGTGGAAATATTTCTTTTAAGTTTCGCTTCCCTTATTACTGAGACCCTGTTAGGGGTAACTTCCGACAAGCAACGTGGCCTTGAAATGGCGTCACGAGAGCTATGAATTGGCGACGAACGACAGACTACTCCAGTGAAATAGAGAAAGTGACACCTATGGCAAGATAGACCGACAATGAATTTCAGAACTGAGAATGCAGTGATTGTTTTAAACATCTGAGTCGAAGTGAAGACGCATTTCCAGAGTTTTAAATGTGTTTTCCTCTCTCACGCGTGATGTCGATGGGTCGTGAAACACAGGCTTTCTTATATATGCTAAAACGTCCATGTCCAATAAATCGAGTCTGTCATTGCTGAGTATTTTTTCTCACTCTCAACTGAGTGAGCAGTGCCCTAAAACGCCTAAAAACATGCATAAGGAAAAAAGAAAGTATTTATTTGTGTTTTATATACTTTATCTTTTGTATTTTGTGCAATAAAGCAAGAGTTGTGTTAAAAAAGGTTAAGGAGGCAATACAAAAATAACTTTTCGTTCTTTTTCTTTTTTAACTTTTTCCATAAAATTTACTATTGTGAAATTTCCTTTTAAAAACTTAAAAACCCTGTATGAATAAAATCTCATCAAGAGTGTCCCCCCTCAAAAAATTTTTTTATCATTCTTTAATTTAACATTTTGTCTAATGTACAGATAAATTTGGCAATAATGCCACATGCAGAATCCATGGCTTTGAATTTTTTGATATTTTGGTGCTTTTGAATGCATTTCTTGGTTTTATCTTAAATGAAATCGTAATTTGATAAAAGTTTCTTTCAAGTTTCTTTCATATTTTTATCTAAGTTCGGAATTTAAAGTGTTTTTTAAAAGCGAACTTAATTTGACATGCATGCGTTATCTGATAAGCATTTCGTCGGGACTTTGCTTCTAAATTTAAAAATATTCTGTGTTTATCCCGATGTTTGTATTGTATTATGCTAAGCCCTTTTTGTGGGTTTGTTAATTCAGAAAATTACTACCTCGCTTTGGAAAATGTAAAGGAGTATATTTCCATTAAAGTAAGGGAAAGTGTAGAGTGAAGTAATTCTGCAGTTTTGTGGCGGATATATGTTGCTTCTCTCATTATTAGCACTTAGCTGAAGAGAAAAAACACTATAGTCCTAATGTTGTAGTGCCATTTGTACAGAATGAAAACTCACCTTTTACCAGACTATTTAAAGATACTTTATTCTGCATTTTGTTGGCTTCAAAAATGATGTGCCGAGGTGTAGAACATTTTATGGTTCTTTAAATCAAGTTTCGATTTGTGTCACACACGTTTTGAGCAACTACTTTATCCCTCCAATCCACTTTGGGTTCAAACAAATTATAAACTGAACAATTTTATTTCCATTTTAGTTTTCCAATATCAGGCTCAGGACTAACCAACTAGCATTTGGAGTAGCCTGGGCAGTTTTCAAAATAGCCAGTTAAATTCGCAGGTTTCTGGTTTATTTTGAGAACCCTGAGTGTGCTGTCCATGGGCTCTCTGCGGGGAATTAATTACAGTATTGTTTAAGGGCCCTGCTTGGGACTATGTTATAGCCTTAATTATGATCATTCAGAGGCCTTTATATTAGTGGCTGGGGAATTTGTCATGTTTGACTCATTACATAACTTTTGCCACGCTTTTTCTTATACAATTGTTACTTTATTTTGCTTGTAATTTAATTTGAATTTCTTAATTAAGCTCCTTATGAAAGCCAGTACCTCAGATATGCACAACCATTGTAAATAGATTTTAGTTTTTAGTTTTTAATGTATATCTGAAGTAGGCTGAAAAGCTGAAACGTCATTAAATCAAGTCAGACTAGTGAAAATTCCGGAGGGGTGGGGGGTCAAAGACGCAGGAAATCCAGAGCGGAGGAGGGTGTGATGTTTGAACTTACTTTCCAGATGTCCTTCGATTCAGTAGACTAAAGTATCGTTCTGGCTGTTCAAAAAAATCTTTTCTTACCGAGTAAGTAGATCTTTCACATGAAAAAGTAGTAGCTTTAACACTTGTATTTCAATCACATTACAAATGAAAAAAAATTATGTCTTCAAAAAGTACTTTGGAAGCCAACAAGTGCAAAGAACATGCTGCTCGTGGACATGGCCAGCATTAGGGAAAAATTAGCGTCCGGGCGGTGTATGGGGGCATTCACTGGACATGATTTTATCTAAAAATATGGTTTTTAAGTGTCACAGAATATTTAAGGACGTCTCACATGGACAAAACATTGAGGTGATGTTACACTGCCCAATTTTTGATTTTAACCCATCAATTTTGCCTTAAAAATCAATAGTGTAACATGGTGCAGGGGGAACCTTTTAATGCAACATTTCTTTGGGAAAACATGTTGCAGGGGTGTTAAAGCAATTCAAGAACCTGCAACACTATTGCCCGAATTAAGAATGTTGCATTAAATATTGACTTGTATAACATTACCATTTTTTTATGTTTTTTCTTCTATTTACTAACTATTCATTCATATCATTTTGCCATGTACTTATTTATGTGTATCTATTTACTAGACCGTCTAAATAATAGCGAAATACGTCGTTCGAATTCCCCTCAATTCTCTTGTCTGTTGATCGTCTAAAAATTAAATTTTTAATAACCATTATCTTATTTATTCACTGAAAAAAGGTAACATACAACGCAATTAAAAAAAAAAAAATACAGAAAAAAAATACAAAAAATTAAAATGTAACAACTTACGAAAAGAAATTCCAACTAGTGAAAACAGCTAACTGAAAAGATCTACGAATTATGGTCTTATAAAATATTCACAGGAATATAACATTACCTTTCCTTGTAATTAAAGCCTGAAAAAAATTCAGGCCTGAATGGGCCTGAATATATTCACTTGCATTCTTCACCATCTACAGGTATATTACAAACTCACAATGTGACCAGCTCCCAGTTGGCTTGATAGCTCAGTTGGTAGAGCACTGCAGTGGTATTGTAGGGGTCATGGGTTTGAATCCCATTCAGGCCTGAATTTTTTTCAGGCTTTAATTTCACAGCTGCTTAAGTTGTGTGTATAACTGCGATGATCAATCATATCTTCATGAACAATATTTTGTTGTTAAGTTAATGGAACATACCAGAAGGGTCCAGTGTACCTCTTTTGATTGCTGAACTTTTCCGTTCTGCTATTAATTTTTTGGATTTCAAATTCTGTGTGCCACCATGTTTGTTTTTACAAAGCTTGATGGGAAATTATGAGGTCACTGTGCAGTTGGATGTTTTTAAAATACAGCGTTGCATGAGTCTAGCGATATAAAAAATGCTTCTGTATAATTTGTTCAAAACAATGTCATAAATTACCACAGCGATTCCCCAGTGATTTAAACTGAGAAACAAACACTTTCATGGTTTGAACCCAGGGGTATCAGAAGTATAATAATCATAATCATAATCCTTTAATCAATCAGAATCATAATAAAAATTATTATTTGTGCAGTGTGATCATCTGGGTGAGAGTAGTTGTGAAAAGAACTGTTGTTGGTATGTGTCTTGGGGTCTGTTGGCATCACTATTTCTCTCAGCGCACTCGCATTCAGTCAGTCTCATGTTAAGGGTTCCACCAGTCTAGCCGACATTAGAGAATTTCTTTGCATATGATCCCTTGGACTCCATCAATCATTGGTCAGTCCTTGGGGTTCTTAAGTATCTGAACTTATGTTCTTATTGGTCTACAAGCTGGCTGAATGTGAAATTTTTGAAAGACATGACCACCCAATGAGATGCACCCTTCTGAATCTGTAGGATTATTACTTAGAGATTATATTGTATCATGAAAGAGAATGTCTTACCAGCCAATATTTAGTCGGCATAATTTTCACATGAAACCTTCCATGAGAGGAAAGGTGTCCATGAAGTAGTCTACTAGATTGACGATAGGTTGTTAATTTTTTTTGCAGCCTTACTGAATCCCCAGGTGATGATGCATTTGATGTTAAAATTACTAGTTCAAGCGGACGAGTTAGAACATGGGTACAGAAGTTGGATAGGCAGGATGGTTCATTCATTGTACGCTATCGACTATTTGCATCATATCCAGATCTTACAATTCATGTTACCTACAAAGGCAAGAGTGTTGATAGTTCACCATACAGATTACACGGTAAGGGTACCGAATGATCTTTACTTATTATTATTTTTGAGAGGCTGTTGTGATGGTTTACTGGGTTGTCTTGGCTAAGCTGCTTTATGCAAGCTAAGTTGTACTCATGTGGAGCGTTTGAAAACAATTTTTCCAATGATAACTGAATGGTAGAAAGGAGCAAAAACTGGAAAGGCTATGTTTTTGACAGGGAGTCCTCAAAAATAAGACAAGCTCAATGACATACACTGTAACAAGATTTATTGTAATTACTGATTATAAATCTATAACTTATGGCAGTAAATTGTAACTAGGAACAGAAACAGAACCAAACTGGAAACAGAAAATGCACATCGTGAGGGATGGTTTTATAATCACAAGCTAGTTGCATGGGTCATACATGTATTGGGAAAGTTTTAAAGGGACAGTGTCACAATCTGCACATCATGGTGCAGGATTGCTTTTACCATATGGGCTTAAAAGTCTTTTCTACAGGAAATATTTAACTGTACTGTGTTCTTGTAGAGCTAGGAGAAAATAGAATGAAACTAAAGTATTTTTAGGTCACTTTGCATTGAATTATCTTTAAATCATCCCGTGTTTCCAGACCTGTCAGGTACAGTACCGCCTGAAAGTAATCACCCATTTCCTGCGTTCTCGCTGCGGGGCCTCCACGCGTCATTGACACGGTATTCCCACAGTCAACCTCGTCTTTACCTAGGTAAACCCGAGGATGGTATTCGTCCTGCCGCTGCAATGTTTGGACGAGGTATTACCTCGGTACAGAAGACATGTAACGTTTGGATAGCATTTTGTTTTCTGTTGCTTCGCAACAAAGCGTGCTTGAATGCTCAGTCTTGAATCTCTGCATTTTCATCGCAAAGAAGCATTTGATAAAGCCAATCATTCATGTCAGTTACAAGATTGATAGCGCAAAAAAAAAATTGTTAGTTGCATTGTATGAACTTCACCAAAAATATCTGTAACTTGGTAAAATATACATGTAGTGTGTCAGTTCTTAAACCCTGTGTTTTAAAAGCATTCCATTTTGCCAAGAAGAATGCGACAGAGCATGTGATTTCATGTCCACGCATCATGCAAACGACCGGGAAACAACTAAATGCTAAAGGCTGGAATGGCTCTGAAATTCACTTTGAAAGAAAAGAAACTGGGGCAATACATTTAACTTCAATTCTGATTTATTTTGTTGCCATAACACCATCCGTACTTCTCTGTTTATATGCCCTGCGCTTTGTAGTGGGCAGTTACAAAACCGGGTCAACTCCGATCGCTGATTTAAATAAAACAGCAATTGCTGTTTATGCTGCGTTCTTGTATACATGTAGCTGTCATCGTATCAGTGATCCAAGTTTTACTGGTCCAAGTTTTGTCTCTGGTTCCTTGCACCCGATCGAGATGTTAGCTTATGAAATGTAATATTCGTGGAACCTGCTTCAAGTTCAAATATTTTCTCAGGAGACCAAACCGTGAATAAGAGAAACCTTCATTGGCTTTTTTACATCTACCTAATTAATAACAGCACTCCAAACGTAACATAACTTAGCACAAAATGAAAGCAAGAACGTATCACCAAACCAAACTGCCATTTATCGCACAGCTCGTTTTGCTTGAGTGCGTTGGTGACATGTTGCTGACATGTGATCAAAACATAGGTGAAACTACATCGTCAAACAAAGTCTCCTGCTTTGAACATGGTTTGCTCTTTGGAGTAGGTAAAATTGAGAATCTTAGCTAATTTTTACACTAAATTTCAAAGTGTGCCAGTTTGTGCGTGAACCGAGTCGCAGAGGGATTAAAATCACGCAGAAAACTGTCAGGAAGTTCTTCAAAAAGTTCAGAGATGAATTAAGACTTTTTGCGTTGTGCGATTTACCACGTTGTGGCCACCACTACTGGTAATTACTACACGCTCCAGTTTTTAACCCTTGAGTTTGTGTAGACCACTCGAATGTGGTTAGATCAATTTATAAACTCGTGAGTGTTTTGCAAATCGAAAACCTGTTAGTCGATCAAGTATTATTAGCCGCTTTGTAATTCGTCAAATTACTTTGTGGCAACCATGAAATTCGCCTGGTCCTACGGTTTACTTACCGCTAAATTTGGGGGATGGGTAATGGACTGAATCGCGAACGAGATGCTTGTTAAACAATGGTCATAATAGCTTTTGGCATGCGATATCTTATAAGATGTATCTCGGCCACTGTCTTCATTGAGGGCTCAGTGAGAAAGTAGCAACCTCCATAGGTGGTCGCGATAAGGCTTGTTATTTGGCTTGTTAGGGCCGATTTACACAATACGACTTTGTCGCATGCGACAAGTTTACGACAGGGCTATGACATGATATTGTTTTGTGTAAATCAAACCTACAACTCACTTACGACTGTTGTGTACGTCAAAAAAATTGTCGTAGGATTTTGAAACATGTTTTAAAACCCCATGACAATCGTAGCCGAAATCGATAGAAAATGACGTCTTTTGTGACATAGTTCTACTGAGTAGGGGACGAAGGAGAAGTTTTCTTGTGTCAAAATGGCGGACGAAGTTGTTGTTGACTGATTCACATGAAGTTGTTTCTCGAAAAGTACTGAATGGATTAAAGCAAAAAACATCTAGTTAAAAAGTTTCTTCAAAACGCAGGACAGCTAAATTATTTGTTTACCGTTTGTTAGAACTTTCACTCCGTAAATCCTGATGCAAACTTTTGCATATTTAGCTTTGTAAGTGAAAATGGTCCTAATTAAGTCATTGTAATGTTACGCTATTTGAGAGCGTTAACAAACAAACAGTCTTTATAAGAACTACAACTCCATGTTTAATTCAACACGGCAAGCACATGGTCCGAGATTCATGTGACTACGCATGATGTCACACCTTTCCTTTTCTCAAAAAGACAAAAGTTAGAATTAATAAACTTAAACGAGCTTATGACATACAAGCTTTCCACGATGAACGGAATGAGTAAAGTCAATGTCTCTAAATGTCTCTAAAAGAACTACTGCAAACTGAATGTCTGTCTGTTAATGTGATTTAAACTTTGCCTGGTAACAATGAAACAACTTAGGCAAATGATCATTTTCTAAAGTCCTTATAACAAAGTTCTGTAAGTACTGTGGGGCCTGAGAAACTCATCCACTCCTGGTCACAACTGTTGGTTTAACTGGGTCTGCTGTTGGCTCCTGGCTTGGGGGAACTGTCACAGGTTCTGTTTGCATGGGTTGACCAGCAAAGTTGTCTTGGACTGGTTGGCCTGTAAGCTGGGATCTTATTGGTTCAGCTGTGGCAGGCATTGTGTTAGGGTGGTTGTCCTGCGGTGGTCGCATTGAACTGGTTTCAGAAGTCTGAACAAATGGTTCCTTAGACTGGCGGAGGTGTCTACGATTTCTTCTGTACAGTCTGCAGTCTTCTGTTCTGACTTTGTAAGAACGGATATCAATCTGGTCTTCCACTCTTGCCTTAAACCATTTCCGCTTTCTGTCGCCTGGTTTAGTGGCTACTCGGATGACTTCTCCAATCTGTAAAGGCGGAAGCTCCTTGGTGTTTTGATTGTAATACTTGGCTTGTTTGGACTTCTGCTTGAGAAGTTTCTTCTTCACATCTTCTTGGACCTTTGGCTTTAACGGGTAACTGGTGGTGGGAAGCAGTGTTCTTGTTCTGCGTCCAAACATTCTTTGGGCGGGGGAGCTAGACATTTCTTCAGAAGGAGTGTTTCTCCAGTCAAGCAGGTATAAGTAGGGGTCTGTGCCTGCTTGCTTAGCTTTCTTCATGATGGATTTTGCTGTCTTGATAGCATTTTCAGCCTTGCCATTGCTCTGGGGATAGCCAGGTTAACTTGTGATGACTCCAAACTCGTAGCTGGCTGCAAACTCTCTGAATTCTTGAGAACTGAACGGCATGTTACTGATTAGCTGATTTGGGATTCCATGGACTGAAAACTGCTTGCGGAGTATCTTAGCTATGGCCTTTGCGGCCTTAGTTTCTAGTCTATCTACTTCGAAGTAACTTGAATAGTACTCAACCACACTGAGGTAGTCTGTACCATCAAGTGTGAGAACATCTGCACCAATCTTTTGCCAAGGTCAATCAGCAACCTCATGAGAGATGAGAGGCTCCCTTGCTTGGTTTGACTGATAGGATGAACTGATGTCACACTTCGAAATGCGGTCAGTTAGGTCGGAATTCATTCCTGGCCAATACACGGTTTCTCTTGCTTGTCGGAGGCAACTTTGAATTCCGGTGTGGGCTCCATGCGACTTGTCTTTAATCTTTGTGTACAGGCTCAAGGAAATGACACAGCGCTGACCTTTGAAGATTAGACCATCCTGTGCTGGTAGCTCATCTCTAACTAGGAAATATGGATGGAGACATGTGGGGACTTCCTTCTTCATGTCAGGCCATCCACTGATGATGATTTTCTTCAGCTGTTGAAGAGTGTCATGTTGAGCTGTTTCTGCTTGAATTTCCCTCAGCTGGGGCTCTGAGATCAGGAGGAAATCAGTTGCATGGATAGTTTCAGCTTCCTCTTCCGCTTATGAGGAAGGCTCTAGATAGTGTGTCAGCTAGGTACGTTTCAGAGCCAGGCTTGTACCTTAGGTCAACATTGTACTGCTGGAGTTGTAACAGAAGTCTCTGGAGACGCTTTGGAGCTGAAGCGAGAGGCTTCTTGTAAATCGATACTGGAGGTTTGTGGTCCACAAAATCACTCGTCTTCCAAATGTGTAGTGGTGATTGTGTTCTAGCCCGAAGACCTGAGCTAGAAGTTCTTTTTCAATCTGAGAGTATCTCTGTTCTGCTGGGGTGAGTGCGTGGCTTGCATATGTAACTGGTTGGCCCACTTGCAATAAAACAAATCTGAGGCCATTTTGTGATGCGTCACCTTGTCCTTCAATTTGGGCTTGTGGGCTGAAATACTTGAGGACTGGGACTTGTGTAACAGCCACTTTGAGAGACTTAAAGGCATGTTCTTGTGCCAAGGTCCACTGCCACTGAGTGTCCTTATGCATAAACTTTCGGAGAGGCTGATATAACTCAGACAGGTTACTGAGGAACTTCGAAAGGTACTTGACCATGCCAATGAGCTGCTGCACACCCTGGACATCAACGGGAGTTTCCATGCTCACTATGGCATCAATCTTCCTGGGGTCAGGTTTGACTCCTTCACTGCTTAACAGATGCCCAATGAATGTCACTTTTTGGCATTTGAAGTCAAACTTTGCTTTGTTTAATTTAATGTTCCTCTCTCTGCATCTTTGAAATAAACGTACAAGGTTTGCATCATGATCCTTATCTGCATCTTCCTTAGTGTCACCCTGACCAGTAATCAGTAGATCATCTGCTATTCTATAGATACCAGGCAATCTTTGCAAGTTTTGATCAAGCTTCTGCTGGAAGTATTCAGGCGTAGGGCTGATTCCATAAGGCATTCTTAACCAATGCGGCCCCATGGTGTCTGAAAGGTAGTGAGGCGGCTTGACTTGTCATCTAACTCTATCTGGAGAAAGCCATCTTTCAAATCTGCTTTGGAGAAAACTCATGCTTTCCCAAGTTCTGGCAGAATGTCATCAATCACAGGCAGGGGGTAGTGACTTCGATGCACTGCCTCGTTCAGGGGTCTTGGGTCGATACAGACTCTGACTTTCCCATTCGATTTTGATGTGACAACTGCACTGGACACCCACTTAGTTGGCTCTTCTACTTTTGTTAAGACACCAACATCTATGAGACGGTCAATTTCTTCTTTAAACTTTCCTTTCAGAGCTACTGGCACTCTGTGGGGAGGCATGACCACTGGGGAGACTGAGTCATCTACTTCAAGGTGTAACTTTCCTTCCATTCTTCTGAGTCCCTTGAAGATGTCCGCAAAGTCAGTTAACACTTGCTCTTTAGTGAGAGAGCTACTCTGAGAGGTGGTGAGATCTTCATTGTTGCTCACCAGCTGGATATTGTGATGTTGGATCACAAGAAGACCCCTTTGTTGTGCTGCACAAGCTCCTATTAGTGGCGTGTAGTTACCATCCACTACAACAAACTTGGCATTATACTTCTTTCTTGTCCTAGGATTAAGCATGCTCACTCTTGCCGTTCCAAGTGCTGAGATTTGCTGCTTGTTGTAAACTGTCAGTAGCTTGTTTGATTTCTGGATCTGTGCAACTCCTGGAAGGTATTTCTTTGGAAGGACATTGCACGATGCACCAGAGTCAATCTGCATTCTTACGGGTTTCCCTTGTATCTCCATAACTGCATAGATCTTGTTAGGAAAATCAGTCACAGAATACATGACTTCAGAAATACTCACATTATCATCTTTGGTTGAGAGCTATACAGATAAAATTTCCTTTTCCGATGAGAGATCGGTTTCGACAAAGGACACTTTCTTTCGAGAGGTTTCCTTCGAGCTTGATTTCAGAGCCTTTGGTTTCTTCTTTTTCGTAAACTTGTCGCATGCGTCAAAGTTGTACCGTGTAAATCGGTCCTTACAATTCTGATCAAAAAGTTGGATAAAGTTCTAATCAAGTGACCTTCAAAACCCTGCGAACCCTATTAAAGCAGCTACAAATAGTGTGTCAGAGTTCGTAAAAGGGCTTACTAATAGTCAGCACATGTACATGTCGAAAGAACGAAACAAACTAGAGGATAGGCATTTACATGTTAACTGTTCGACTTTCCATCCAGCATGTTTCTTGACTCTGGATTATGACGGAGTCTACAAGCAATGTTGATGAAAAAATTCCACCCCACTCAATACACATACATTACTTCCCCGAGCTATAACCTTGTCTGTTTTGCTGTGGTATTTTCTGAATTGCGGTTGCACTTGTCTTTACTGCAGTGCTACATATTTTCATTCGTGGTGGATGCAAGGTGGGAGCACGTGGTAAAGACGATGTTTTGCCGCAAAGTGATGGGTCCATAGTCTCAGGCGGTACTGTAGCAGTGTGATCAAGACAACTTCACAATTCGTCAACTGGTGCTTGTTGTTTCGTGCAAATATATTTTTGTGGCTACCGGCCTTGAAGAGACGTAGCCACTTCTGTCATCATCTTTGAAAGTAATGTCTGTAACCCTAATATTCGAACAGTTCTTGTAGCCCATCCGTGTAACCTTATTCTTCAGATAGTTTTTGTAGCCAATCAGATTGTGTTCATACACACACAATCCTCAGATAGTGTTTGTGGCCAATAGTGTCTGTTTGCATCACTTCATAAAAATTTTGAATATGAGACGCGACCATCTTGGAGGAGAATTGCTTTAAACATGGCGGTCACAGAACTGTAAGAGATTAATTTTTCCAGCCGTATGGTGTTTGCATATGGTAAGTCACTTAAAAGTAACACGAAGAGGAGATATGTGGAGAAGTTAGCTGTCATTGGCATAGATCCGTTTGTCTTTCTGCAGCAGAAATCTATTCTGGAATGCCTTCTTCTTGTTGTATCATGTGATCTTGTCTTACCTTGTGCTTAAAACTAGTTTCCATAAAAAGGAACAGTTCATGACTATGGCTAAGGGAAAAAAAACCCTAACAGAAAATATGCTGGTCCTCCAAGTCTGGGGGTTTAGCGTGGAGTTAACAACCCCACCTAGTAAAAATTATATTGTTACAGAAACACAGAAGCACCAAACACACATCCGCTGTCCTGTAGGAAGAGGTTCGTCTGAATGTATGATGCCGAGCAGGGAAAGCCAGCAGCAACGGGAACCTGCCCGACCGATCCTTCTTTCTCCAAGACAGCACACGCTAATTGCAACCTGGAATGTAAGAACAATGTACAAACAAGGAAAGACGTCCATGATAGCGATGGAAATGAGGAGGTATAACATCAGCATACTGGGGATTCCAGAAACAAGATGGACTCAAACGGGTCAATTCCGTCTTGCCACGGGAGAGCTCATATTGTACTCAGGCCATACTCATGATGGGGCACCACATACTGAAGGAGTGGGATTTATGCTATCCAAGCAGGCAGATAAAGCCCTGGTAAGCTGGGAACCAATAAGTTCCAGACTGATTACAGCCACATTTAGAACTAAGCAGACCAGGATTCTTGCTAGATTTATAATGGGGTATGCACCTACCAACGATGCAGCTGACGAGACAAAAGACCATTTTTATGATTGGCTTAGAAAGGTGATGGGCAACAACCGACCGCAAAGGGAACTGACCATCTTAATGGGAGATATGAACACGAGGATTGGATGTTGTAATGTCGGCTATGAAGAAGTTATGGTTACACATGGACTAGGTAAAATGAACTACGGGGAGAAATTTGCAGACTTATGTGCAGAGCATGAACTGGTCATAGGAGGGTCCGTGTTTCCACACAAATGAGTGCATAAAGCTACTTGGGTCTCGCCTAACTATAGAACAGGAAATCAGATAGACCACCTCTGCATATCTAGGAAGTTTAGAAGAACACTACTAGATGTAAGAGCAATGAGGGGAGCAGATGCCAGCTCAGATCACCATCTCCTAGCGGGTAAATTGCAGCTTAAATTAAAAAGATCAGTTAGAGGCACAGTAAGCAGGGTGAAGTATGACACCAACCTTCTGAAAGACCCACTCTTTTCGCAGCAATTTTCCATTACAATCAGGAATAAATATCAGATCCTCCAAGACATGCAAGAATCTGAAGACCCAATAGATGAAAGCTGGGAGAAGTTGGAGAAGGTATGGAAGGAAACAAGCGAAGAAACACTTGGTGGAAGGAAACAACAAAATAAAGCATGGATGTCTCATCATACTATCTCTAAGATCACCCTAAAAAGAAAGAAAAAGGAGAACCTAAATAAAGCGCGTACAAGATCGCAAAAAGTGAGAGCCCATGCTGAGTATGCAGAAGCAAATAAGGATGTCAAACGAAGTGTGAGAAACAACAAGAGGAAGTATATTGAAGACCTAGCAAAAGAGACAGAGACTGCGGCCAGTCAACACAATATGAAAACACTTTATGATACAACAAAGCAAATGTCAAGTAGGTTCAAGGCATCTAACCACCAGATCAAAGATCTAAATGGACACCTGTTAACAACAACAGAGGATCAGAACAAGCGATGGGTCGAGCACTTTCAACAGCTTCTTAATAGACCCCCTCCAGCGAACTCTCCAACATTACCACCTTCAGACCAAGAACTAGACATAAACTGCGAACCTCCAACTGAAACAGAAATTAAAAAGGCAATTAAATCACTAAAGAACAACAAGGCGGCAGGCCCAGAGGACATCCCGGTGGAGTTACTGAAAGCTGATATTAACACCTCAGTGCACATGCTGCACGGCCTCATAGGAAAGATCTGGATCAGGAATCTATACCATCAGAGTGGAAAGAGGGTCTTTTGGTGAAGTTACCTAAGAAAGGCGACCTAAGCTTGTGTAAGAACTATAGAGGAATCATACTTTTGTCAACAGCAGGAAAAGTCCTAAATTGCATTATCCTGGAACGCATAAGGGAAGCGGTGGATGAGATACTACGAGATAATCAGGCGGGATTTAGACAATCCAGATCAACATCAGACCAAATAGCCACCCTTCGTATAATCGTAGAACAATCACTTGAATGGAGGACCCCACTCTATATAAACTTTATAGACTACGAGAAAGCATTTGACAGCCTGGATAGAAGTACCTTGTGGGACCTGATGGCCAGCTACGGAATTCCTGGAAAGATCATATCATTAGTAAAGAACACATACAAGGGCACAAGTTGTCGCATTTTGCATGATAGTGGTTTAACCGAAAAGTTCAATATTAAAACAGGTGTAAGGCAGGGATGTCTCTTATCTCTGTTCCTTTTCCTTCTCGCCATTGATTGGGCAATGAAGGAGACAATATCTGACTCTAGGAATGGCATACAGTGGACCTTTGTAGACCAACTCAAAGACCTGGACTTTGCCGATGACTTGGCACTTTTGTCTCATACCCACTCCCAGATGCAAGCGAAAACCTCAAAACTTGAAGCCATCTCATCAAAACTAGGACTCAAAATCAACACCGATAAGACAAAGATCATGAGGGTGAATAGCAAGTCAAATGAGCACATCAGTATAGCAGACCGTGACATAGAAGATGTAACATCCTTCACATATTTAGGTAGTGTCATAAACATCACTGGAGGAACGGACGAGGATGTACTGGCAAGAATAGGGAAAGCACATAGCGCATTTAATATCCTAGGGAACAACTGGAGATCGAGGGAAATAACAACAGCCACTAAAATTAGAATATTCAATTCAAATGTTTAGCCCGTACTACTCTATGGTTCAGAAACATGGAGAATGACAGAGAAGACCGTGTCAAAACTACAGACCTTCGTAAACAGATGCCTGTGCAGAATCCTCCAGATTTACTGGCCAGATACTAACAGCAATGCTACCTTGTGGGAGACTACAGGTCAACTACCCGTCAAAGAACAAATTAAGAAAAGAAAGTGAACATGGGTCGGACATATACTTAGGTGATCAAACACCTGCATAGCCCGACAAGCACTGGGCTGGAACCCCCAGGGAAGTAGACGAAGAGGAAGACCACGAAACACCTGGAAAAGAGACACAGAAAGGACCATTCAGTTAAAAGGCTACACCTGGAATCAGATTGAACAGATGGCCAGAGACAGAGGCGTTTTATCTGTGGCCTATGCTCCGAGACGGAGTAATAAAAGGCATGATCATCATCATCATCACTTGCATATAATGGTGGCATGGTGTCAGAGTTTATTACAAGTGTTCTTGGACAAATCATCGGTGTCAAATACGTCATTCTTGCATGAGTGAGGCATCCTTACCTGGTGAATGATTCTCATGTGCAGTTGTCAAATCAAACCGGCGTGTCTTTAAGTTCAACATACTTGTATCCATTTTGTGATTCATTTATCATAAAATGAAGTTGAGGAAACGTTTTCTGATAATGAAATCAAGGTAATTGAAAGAGAAACTATTGCTCAGGCTAAAGAAAGTGCTTTGTTAGACAAAGAGCTGGGAGTATAGCAACTTCCAAATGCTGTTCTGGCAGCAGCCAGTCACACAGATCTGTCTCAGCTCTCCCAGTCTGTAATTAAAGCCATACATGTATGTTATGCAAATATTTTCCAATTAGGCACAGCAGCCACCAAACATGGCTGCAAACATGAATAATCAGCCATTGTAGAATAATTTATGTGAAAACAGCAATATTAATAAGAAGTACCCATTCTTGCATGCCACTCCTGATTGTCTCTGCAAGTGTGACTGTTGTGGACAGGGTTATGGAGATGTGAAGTGCCCATATTGCATTGAGGACATTGACTTTGACAGCTTTGTGCAAAAGAAATCCTGTTCTTTGGAACAAAAAAATGGTTCTGTGTTCAGTTTGAAAAGAGATCATGATTATTATTATCAGGCCCGTGCCAGCAACAAATCCACACCAATGGCAGAGACGACTTAGATTTTGTTTAGGTTGCTCTAAAGGTCCAGTCAATTTAGATGGCAGCCTTTTCCATGGTGTCATCCATGGTGATATTGAGTAAGCAAGAAGTCTTCTTACAGAGAAAATTAGGACAATCTGTGTTGCCCCTGTTCAAGTAACCACAAAATGGATCAGACTGTGGGGTACATATTTGTCAAAGCTTATGGAACAAGCCTTACATTCATGCATGACACTAAGACTATGTAATATTACATTCCAAAAATGTGCACTCACCTAATAAAATGTTTAAAGTCTAGTAAAATGGAGCGATTTCCAGCTGTTATTCTCCCATAGAAACCTTGTAATCAAAGGCAGTGTCAGTACATGCAGTTTCACTAGCAATCTCTCTGCAATCTTAAATGTCACACATGTAATTATATCATCATCTAAATGGGTTAATGCATATAGGTGGGAAGGTGGTTGTATGAAAAAATAAAATGTTGTTACTTTAAGGCTTTTTTCCTGGTTATTAGAATGCATATCCAGGCTCAGCTTGTGCGGTTTGCACCAAAGCTAATACTCTTTTGCAATGCCACATTTTGTTGCATGTTACACCACACAAACTTTCACAAGTGAGTATCTCACAAGTATTTCACAAGCATCTCACAAGTCAGCATTTATTGACTTGAACTGTCAGTTCGGGTTGCACCACACACTGAAAGAGTCATTGTTAGATAAAGATTGATATTAGCCATAAGTGTATAAGGGAACATCAGTTGAACTATACTGGTTCAGTATCAGCTGTCACATCAATTTTGTCAAAGCCAAGGATGCCTTATCACTTGTTCGAGGACAATTTTGGAATATGAAGCTTATGACATTTTATTTAAATGTGTTTTACTTGCATTAAGTTTTTTATGCTATTTCTGCTTACTAGTAAATGAGACATTAGAAATCAGTGCATGAGTAGATAGCACAGGCACTTTTATTGTTTTAGATATTACGAAACTACGTGTGTTGTATTAAAATTGAAACTTTTATTGTTTACTTTTTGGGTGGAGTTCATTGACAGTGAATTAAAAATAACAAACAGAACTTAGCATTGACTGAAGTATTTTACGTGAGGGTATGTAGCATTGAGATGTACAGGTTGCGCCTGAACTATGAAATTTTGCAAACCAAAGGGAATTTCCCTTTGGGCGAGCGAGAAGATTCTCATGAACTCAATCAAATGGAAGCTTTAAAATTGCCTACAGGTCCAAATTTAAGCTTGTTCTTTTGTTTACGTTTTGGATTCATGCTGAGTTCATGTACTGGCGGGGGTTGATTTAGCCTGTGAACAGGCTCCCGGCAAGGACAGAGAAAAATTTTGCCAAGCAAAACAAGGGGCCTAGTACAAAACTGAAGAATTTGGAGAGTGAAGCGATTGGGGCGGGACGGGGACCTGTAAACTTTGTTTTTGATGTGCATATCGGCCCCCGGTGTTTAGCCTAGTGACAAATCAGTCAATGAGGCAATTAGACCTGTCGAGAAGCTACATTTTCTATACTTACAAACAGTACTAATCCAATATAGAGTGCGAGTAAAACAACATGTTCATGGCATATTTCAAACTTTGTCCCTCCTGAGCCAATACTTAGAGAGCGTAAAATATATTTTGCACTACTGAAATGAGCCTAAAGAAATTATAAGCACATGGCAACTGATAGAGGTGTCAAACTCTGGGAAGGGACATGCAGATAACAGCAGAAAGTCCTGAAAGCATGCCTTTGACCTCTAAAAATAATTTGCTATAGCACAGCCAAACGGCTCAACTCTACTTAAGGTATCTTGGTAGGTAGATTGACAGTGTTTGGAAATCGTGCTCTTACGCTGACGCTTTGAAAGAAAACCCCATCAACCTATACATTTTCTGAAAGCTTAATAGTTATACAATCATATCTTTGAAATTCTCTAAAAATTCAATGTCGCAGGGATATTAAAAGAAATACCCAGAAACACTGCTTCGCCTAAATTAATTAGCTTCCATGCATGAATTATCGAAACGGCACGATTAACATCGAAATGTTTTCTCACACATCACCCTCAAAAATCGTGTCTACGATCTTCCGGATGTGGTTTGTTTTTTTACAACCTCCTAAAGTTTGATATCGTCAATGCGGACATTCCTTTCTACAAAACAGGCCATAACTTTGAAACGGAAGCGAAATTAAACAAAGCCTGACACACTTCTTCAAATGAAGTGCAGTGTTATCATTCGAAGGACCAAATACCAGAGCTTTAAAAGGTTTGTGTGTAAACTGCAGTGATTTCTTTTACGCAGAAGATTTCGTTGGCACAATTGGTATTATGTTGCTCAACTTTAGACCTCTTCGTTCTCCAGACATTTATTAAAACCATAGAGGAAATCTTGAAGTGGAACAAGCAAGCGGGCCAGCAAGCGAACCTCGCGAGTCGATGTTGAGCCACAAACAAATGAAAATCTGAGGGACAAAATGCTCTTGGAAATGTCAGCTGTTGGGTAAGAAGTGATTCTTTGAACAAAAAATGTCCCTAACCTACGCTAATCGAAAGGAAGTTGTATCTGTAATAATAACATAATATAAAATAATGGGAGATAACTGATAAGCTTCACCATAATTCAAAATGTTGTTTTGACTCGATCAGGAAATTTCGTTGAAAAATGAAGACAATTACAACCGATTGTCAGCATTGTTCTACAGCTTCATTGGACTAGTGTCCTCGAATAACCATTCGTCTTGGTTGTAGTACGACCCACAGTCGCTGAAAGCCAAAGATCTTGCTTGTTCCACACTGAATTCATTGATTCCAGATTTTCGCTTCTTTGGCTTCTTTGAAGGTGAAAACAGCATTTTCGTCCGGACATTAAGAAGAGTAAAAGCAAAGCTTGTCAAGAACAAAAGCTAACTAGCGTTAAAGACAACCACACCGCAATTCGCATTACATGTGACAACCGGCGGTGAATTTTAATTAGAGGTGACAGGAACTTGTCAGGGTTTAATGAGATTCTCTTAAAAAGTAAAAAAGCTTTTCTTAGCATTGTTTTTGCAAAATATTTATCTCAGTCTTCTCAATTTGAACAGCAAAACAAATATTTTTCGCATTTTTTGTAAAAATTTACCTACCATGATGCCTTAAAATTCCTCTTCATAACACAGCATAAAGTAACCTTCAGAATCATGTGTGAAATTAATTATCGAAAAGTTGAGAGACTGAAAATAAAAAGAGAATGGCAAATGCATGAATGTAACGAACGGAGGGAGTCGTGTCAAATCAGCAATTTAACCAATCATATCATGGAATGGTGGCATCAATAGAATGTCTACAGGCTTTACTCGTTGGGGCTGACCAGGAGCCTGTTTGCAGGCTGGGGTTGAGTCATCCAAACCTGACATAACAGTCATGCAAATGTATCTTATAGAATTCTCTTCTAGTTAGAAGAAATGCTTTGGAGGGTAAACAAGTTTGCAACTATTGTTTTTGGCGAGCGAGAAGATTTTTGGGAACCCAAATGCATTGCGAGGTTTACATTTTTTTCAAGAACCCAAATGGATTGTGAGCTTTAAATTTTTGCCTCTGGGCTAAAATTTTGATTGTATTCTTTTGTTTGCTTTTGGGGTTTATTTTTAGTAGGTGACATGTTTCACAACAGTCATGGATAGTTTGACAGGTAGACTGGGTACTAGTAATTTCAAGTGATTGTTTTTGAAGTGGTAATCAAAGAAATTACAGAAGCCTGGAATGAGAACACTGCTGAGTTTTGAAATTTGTTTTTGTTACAGGTAAATGTAACAAGATATTTTTATTTGTTAGTTTCAAATGGTAACTTGACACTTATTTTTCATGCATGAGTGGTTGCTATTGTAACCGACAAATCAGTGACTCTTGTTCACACGGTCAGAATAAACAAACAAGAAGCCACTCTTGTGGCACGTCCAGAAACTTTAACTTGATATAAATTTAATGTTTGTACGTCTCTTTGTTTAGTGTCTTCAGCGGCATTTAAATATCTTGCATTAATGGCAATTCTTAAAAATGCGAATTTTAAGCAGAGATTTTCTTTAAGGTTTGTGTTACAAAATCTCTTCAAATATTCCTGAAGACTCCTTAGCAGCAAGTTACTCTGCAAATTAATTAGATTAGACTTTGAGGCGACACAGTTGTTCTTTCGTTTTGAAACAGATTCCTTGCACGGTTCAAAAAGGTTAACTATGTCTCTCAGAAAGTGCCAAACCTTTTTCTATAACTAATGTTTTCTCACGAAAAAGGCACCATTGTATTTAAAGGACTAATCTTACCCGATCATCCTTCTTACTTTTGTCTTTGTCACTATTAAGCGCACCACCAAAGATGGGATTGTTAGCAGCACAGGCCTTTTCAGAGATGAACTTTGAAATATTATGAATCCTAGGATGCTGATGGGACTCTTGGATGTTGTTGGCAATGCCAAGCCATTTAGCTTTCAGATGGAAGGGCAGACAATCGATAATGCTCCTTAAATTATCAGCACTGTTGACTTCATCTAAATATCCAATTGACTCCAACACGTTTTGGCAGTCCTTCAACTTTTCTGCAATGGTCTGTAATCCTCTCTGATCATTAGGTTTAACAGCTGGACCATGGGTTACCTGATTTACATGGGCAGTGGCAATTTTGAAGGGATGGGCGAAACGATCCTTTAACAGTTTCCTTGCAGTTTGAACTAAGTTCAGGTTTAGGTAAAGTAAATCCTTGTCTGATTGTCGATGCCATGGATTGAAACGCTTGTTGGTGGAGCTGCATCAGCTGCTGCTGCTTTTGGACAAATTGCTGAAGACTTCCATCAGACTGATGGATATCTCTGTCAGAAGGTTTAGTGAACCATTTAGGGGCATTAGGGTTCAACATCTTCTGCTGTTTAGCTGGAAAAGGTAATTCTTCTAATGGTCAAGTTGCAGCAGGGGGTAACATTTCTTTCTGGTCATCCATGGAAGATTTCTGTTCAACACACACGGTCTTAAACGATGGCGCACTCAGGAACCTTTTGTGCTCAGCTCTAATGCTTGCATTGCCGATGCCAGCTTCCAAAATTTGGGCTTTAAGTGCAGCTGCTTCAATGTCTTTTTCCGTGTCCAGAAGCTTCTGCCGTTGGAGTAAAGCATTGTATCTTTCTTGCAGTTCTAATTTCTTCTTCAGCTGTTGTAACCGTAGCTCAGCAACTGCCCTCTCGACCTTGGCTTCCTTTATTTTCACACTTAAACAGGAACTTGAACGCTGACTGCTTTTCGTAGCTGAAGTGCCGTGATGACTTAGAGAATCTCTCGGATAAATGTCGTCTTCCAATAAAGGTGCTTGAACATTAAGGCTCGGCTGAGACCTGGCCATCCACTAATTGACACGTTGGAAAAATTCAAACTTTTCCTTTAGGTGACTTTCATATTCCAAAGTTGCCGCCTCAATCTTCACCCTATCATGGAGACTTTCCAAGTAGATGGTATGCGCTCGTTTGTAGTTAATGAATACTGCGAACGACTTTAAGCTTGTTGTTAATGAGTTTGAGGTTCTGTTTGTTGAGAAGTAAACACTCCATATCTCTGTACAGCTTTGTTAGGAATGCTTGATATCCAGCATGAGATCGTTGCAAACTTCTCTTAACCTTCGATGTTGCTGGAACACCGTCATCACGAAGGTCAGAGCTTGGTATTGCCACATCAACGCCCTCGCTCATGAGGCCAATACCTTCATCAGGGAAGAAATCACCGGCTTCGCCATAATCAGTCCATCCAGTAAACACAGTGTTTTGAATGAATGTAGGTCTAGTAAGTGCTACAGACGTCACAGTTTGAATGCACAAGTTTAATCATACTGGGCGTAAACACGAGAGAAACAAAAGTGATCAGGGGTGTGTGATGTGTGTGGCTCAAAAAACTGTGGCAACTCAAATTCTAGAATTTGTACTTCAGGGCTCACACAACAGTGAAGCAGCTAAGGAAAAAACGGTAGAAACCATCATAAAACTTTCAGCGCTAACAAGCACTGGCGAAAAATGAAAACACAAAACTCCGCATAATGAAAAACGCTGAAGTATTACAGAGTGGGTTGCATAATTCCCAGGGATCACGGAAAAACGTGACACCCAAAAGCAAAGAAAGTTCTAGTCGCTACAGGCACAAAAGTCCTACAGGAGCGATTTTTCGTTCATACTGGACCACACTAAGAAGCTACAGTTGCTCTCAAGCAGCTCTTGCACTTCTTTCGTGATCTTCAAACTTCCCGCGTGTATCCATAACTCAATACACGCATGCTAAGCATGAACCAATTCTTTAGTAGTCAAAAATGGGTAAAATTATTGTCTTGTAGAGGTGTTTAGCAGCAGCCATGGGAATAAAGATTCTCAAGTGCTTAAAAACACCCAATTTCTGCGAGACTTTGTGGACTGTGCTCAATATGGTTGTGAAAATTCAAGTGCTTATCAATTAGGACTCTGAGATATTTGAAAGGAGATCCATTACAGACAAGATTACACGATCCTCCTCCTTTAGCGTTTGGTGTGAGCCTTAAATTACATATTCAGTTCCAGTTCCAGTGATAGGTATCGGGTTTTGCATCACTCAAGCTCCATTTGGAATAACTCTGGTGATGGAAGGTTGTCACTCTATTTAGTAATAGGGATATTAAGATACAAAGACAGGAAGGCCAGGATGGGAACAGCAGTGGACGTGGGAAACTTTTGCGGATCCCGTGGTGTTGCTAAAGACTAAGTGCTTAAGATGTGTATTTTCATACTGGACAGCAACGTCAATAACTTGAGCTTCGTAAAGCTATTCACAAAAGCAATGACTTCCTTTAGACTAAAGAGATGGTGGAAATCTTATCCTATTAAGCTAAACGATGGAAACTGATGGTGAACAGTCAATGCTGAATTGATACTTCTTTATAAGCGAAGCAAACATCTCTGTCAGTATTTCTTTGTAATAAAGAAACCAGAATTTACGTATGGAAAAATTAAATGAACAATCTGATCGACCTACTTCATATGGCTTTTAACCACTGAGCGTTTGAGGACTTTGAGAATCCTGTTGCCAGAGGATCCTGGCATTGGGTGAACATTTCAATTTGCATCTGTTATTGTAACAAGCATTCGAAAAATAAAACAAACATTACATCAAGTTCCCGGTAGTTAAAAAAAAGCAATAACAACAACTAAACATCAGTTTGAAAATGTGCATTTTACTTGCTTGATAGATACTTTCATGGCACTCATTCTTACAACATTTTATTGACTGTAGTTCCACTGATGTATTCTCAATGCACGCAGTTAGTATTTCGTTTTGAGCTTACACACTTGTGACAGTGACTGAACAGTGACTGCAGAAACACAAATGAACCGACCAGGAGTATTTTTATTCTATTTTTTTCATATTTCAGTGTAGTATTTCTACACTAGAATCACGGAAAATGTGAACCTAATAAACACTTTCATCGACATAACTAAAAATATGGTCAGTTGGATCACTTGCCAGGGCAAAACAAGAGCAAAATATTCATGTTTTCCACATGATGGCAAGTCGGGCAAAATGGGGTCCCCGACGAGACGATGACAGCAGAGAAATGATTTGAGAGTTCTCATGCGCATGCCGGTTGAGTAAATTTACTTCTGGTAGCTGTCCTAGTTCGTCCCATCCTGGTATCTTAAGATGCCTAATGTATTGTATAAAACGACTTTGATAGCATCTGACAATGTCATCTTGCAGGAAGAAGGTGCGGCTTCTGTTGCATTTATTTTGAGTGGTGCTATAGCTTTAGTTATTGAAACATAATTTCCTTGTTTAGAATAAAAGGAAAAAATGTTGTAGAAAATTATGTGAGTGAACCTGGGAAATTGACCAAAACAATTATTTCAATAAAAATCAGTTGCAGGTTGTGACAGCTCACAGCTTATTTTGCAGGAGGTGTGTACCATGAAACTTGCTTTTGCCCTGAATTGGATGGAAAGAGGTGGAGAGAAATTATGAATTGCCCGGAGAAGTACTCGCAAATAGAGAAGGATCTTTCACCCTTTGACCAAATAAACCTGGAGGAACTAGCAAAAGAAGCTGTTGGTCGGTTTGGAACTCATCATGCAATTTGTCATTACTCTGTTATTAATAACCAGGTTTGTAATACTGTGTAAGGTTCATTTTTCTGGGATTATGCAATTATTGCATAATCCCACATAGTCATCTGTGTAGTTTTTTTAGCAACAGTATCAACATGTAGGCAATGAAAAGCGTTGTGATGTGTTTTAATTTCGTGGAAAATTGTTGACGCCGCTCGAGACAACAGAAAGTTAACCAAAGTGAAAGTTTGATTTACCCTGTCATCAGGCATGGTTTAGGTAACCAAGGTTGAGATGACAGATACATCCACTTGTGGTCAGATGGTATCTCGCACCCCGTGGTGTCCAGATTACATCAATCTCATTCGGTCACTGAAAATCTCATTCGGTTTCTGACAATGTTTGTTTTCATGGCAAAAATCTATAAGAAATCCTAAAAAACTAAGACAAATCCAGACCAGCCACTCGGACAATATTTTTGAACATGTGTCTAAATAGTCTGAAGTTCTCTTCCCACCATTTTTCGATGAGATTGCTGTGCAAAAGGGTTTCAAACCAGAATTGGTTAGCGAAGTCATTAAAAGGGCTTCCTCTCTCAGCCATTTCTGAAAGTTGCACAGTTTTGGAATTTGAATCGCCTGGTTAATGAGTTAAATGAATGAAAACAGAAGTCATATGTAACTAGAGAATGTTGGTCCAGTTTTTCCGTCAGAGCGTGCCATTGCGGGAATCCTGCGTTGCAACCAGAGGTGGCTCCCAGAAAAACGAAGAAAGGGCCAGTTTGGCCCTTTCTTTTTGCAAGACTACAGGCTTAACCAAGCGTAGTATTTTAAAAGCCATCCCAGGGCTCGAAATTGTGACTGATACGGTCACCAATGTAACTAACATTTCATCCTTGGCAACCAAAATTCGACAAAAATTCTGGTTTAGTCACCATAATGGCGACTACATTTCTCTGTGTTGACGATCAATCCGGTTATTTTGTCGCACATTATGTCCTTCTAGACAATCATTGAAAGATCTTTGCTTCTAAAACACTCAACATAAGAAAAGAAGTCAATCCATTGTTTTGCTCTGCTGTATGGATTCTCTCATCGGAAAACTTCCAGGTTTGAAATCGCCCTATAATGCATTGCAAACCCTTGATCATTGACTATGTCATGTATGCCTAAGGACTGTTCTCTTGCAATGCACAGATCATACTAGTATCTGATTCGAAAGAAATTTATTGAGTAGAAACACTTCAAAAAGCACTTACTATTAAATTTTATCCTAGATCCTAATAAACTGCATATATTTAAGATTTAAAAATCTTAAAGAAATTTTAGCACCTTCTAAATACGTAACAACAAATACACAAAACACCAATTCACTTGAGGGAGGTTGCTATAAATGTTACAAGAGCAGATGAGACCTTTGTAAAAATTATTTTGTCGAATCGAGAAATTTTTTTAGCTTTAGAACAGGTAAATCTTACATTGTTAGACCCAATTTGACATGTAGTTCTAAAAACGCCATTTATTTGGTTTCTTGCAAAAAATGTCAGCTTCAGTATATTGGCTCAACAACCACTGAATTCAAAGCGAGATTTAGAAATCACAAGTCATCTATGGTTACAAATAAGAAATCATGTGAAGTTGCAGTCCACTTAAACCGCATCTCACATTCACTACAAGATTTTTCTTTTCAATGTATTGACCAAATTAGCAACACCTACAGGCAAGGTGGTATTGACAAAATTCTTGTTACAAAAGAAGCTTATTGGAGTGCCCAACTTTTCACCTTAGTGCCTCATGGCCTTAACAAAAAGCAAGAATTCCATTCAAAAAACAATACATTTTAATTCTACATAACTCACAAATGGAGGCTTTAAGATGAAGAAATCGATTTTCCAAATATTTCAATCATTCAAGGGCTTATTTTGGGGAATTTGTTGTGAGACCGTAATACATTTAGCGGTGCAGTTGCTAATGTGGTATCACATTAGCCAATCCAATCTAAAGCACAAGGGCTTTAGAGAAATAGAAGGAGAAGCATTTTATGATACAGCATTCAAAGAGATGGCAGCCAAAATTAGTGAGGGAATTTACCAAGGAAAGGCATGCGATATGTTATCGCTTTTGTTGAAATATCGTGAACTCCTGGAGGACAAAGGAATCAAGGCCGAAAGTTACAGCAAACAGCACCTGAAACTTCGTCTTCAAAAGCACTTCGGAGAAGAGATCATGTTCCACCAGCATCCCAACAGGAGTAAGCTTGAGGTGATTTATTTGAGGAACATATCACTGCAAGACATGCTAAATGCTTCAGCTGCACAGAATGCCAGATCCGTAAGCAATGTTTCGTTTAATGCCACTCAGCAGATTGTAAACACAGCTCGGTGGGTAAAGGAGGAAATACGTCAGTGCAGTGGTATCACATTAAGACCCCTTAACATAGACGATATGTCCCTTGAGTCATCAAGAAGGATAATTCCTCCCAGTCTGTACTGGCTAGTTCGTTTGATGATTACATCCCATGAGTCTGGAGTTGACGACTTTGACCAACTGTGTCCCTGTGTCGAAATAGAGGACAAGAGGTGCATTACTAGTATTTGCCAAGATATCATTCACTGCGCATCAAAAGTCCACGTGAAGCTCCTGAAGCAAATAGGACTTGCAATGGTGGTTCATCACCTGACTGGATGCAAGCAGTTAGTTGGCCTTTTGAATGGAATGGGGCACAGTTCGTCATACGATGAGTTGCAATCAGTTGATACAAGTCTAGCAACGTAAGTATTGGCCAAAGTAGAAACCTATGGAACAGTCATCCCATCAAACATCTCTCCGGGGTCTTTTGTGCAATTTGCTGCCGATAACAATTATTTAAAGGAGGAAACGATAGATTGCAAAAATACTACCCATGCCACAACCATGGTCTTTGGTCCAGAACCACTGCCTACCATAGCTGGAAATCATTCGGAGAGACATGATAGCCTGAAGAGAGGTGGAAGTGTTTATGAGTTGCAAGAATGTTCAGCATATGGAAGAAGACCTAAAGTTACTCAATATACTGGTGCCGTTGACAAAGAATGGCTAATGGGTGAGGGTGGTGTTCTCTCTGAAGCAACTAACACAGATGGCACTTGGACTCTCCTTCGTATGAAGCCAGCAAGTTTATTAAAGATGGGCATTGAAATGCAGGGAGAGCAACCAGTTCTGAGCTGGGGTGGATTCAACTCGATCTTGTATCCTGAACTTCCTTCTGCGAGCAAAATTGGATACTGTCCTATGATCGAAGGCTCATCCACCTAATTCTGCACAGTTTACACAGTTATGAAACACGCCCAGAAGATGCCTACTAACCTGGGTAAGGCCGACTCCATCATCACCTTTGCCCTTGCTATCTACACGAAGGCGAAGCAAATTCAGATGAAGTTTCCGGAGGAGTTTTCAGGCACTGTCATTCGGCTTGGGGGATTCCACATAGCTCTCAATTTCCTCTCTTGCAGCTTGGAAAGAAGTTTTGCAGTTCTGGATTGGAAGACCTTATTGAGTCTGGTGTATATGCAGCGGGGACAGCCTCAGCGGTAATGAAGGGGAAGTCTTACAACAGAGGAATTCAAGCTCACAAACCAGCAATGGAGGATTTTTGCGTTTGATGTGGGACGCTTTCATAGGATGGTACACAAGCCACGCTGGAGATGGGGAAGAGCGTCTTGTTGATGAAGATAAGAAAAGCAGAAGAATGCAGATGTGAAATAACAATGAACGTAGATGTACAATCTAGCGTGAATGGGTTGCAGCAGGAAACTACAGAGCTATGTTGGCTTTTTCAAAATTTTACAGCCCAGTCCAGAGCTAAGTCAAAGATGTTTGCTTTCTGGGGGAGTATGGGGAAATGGTGAAGCTGCTTCTTCAATTTGTCAAAGCTGAAAGAACTGGAAATTGGGAACTACATCTGTCAAGTGTGTCAGCTATGGTTCCACATTCCTTCATGATGGATAGGCCAAACTATGCACGCTGGCTCCCTGTATACATAATGGACATAAGGCAGTTGGCCACCAAGCATCCTCAAGTTCATCAAGAATTTGTGAATGGTTATCATGCAGTTAGTCGCTCTGGTAAGCCCTTTGCCCAGGTGTGGACAGATATGGCACTGGAACAGACCATAAAAGCAGACTCCAAGTCAAAAGGGGGAATAATTGGTATTTCCCAGAATCCTGGTACGCTAGATTGTTGGTTCCTCACCAGTCACGAGCGTGCGTCAGTTACTACAGCCCTTAAAAATATGTTTACCCAAGAGCACGACCATGTAGACATACACAAGAGGCTGGCGCAAAACGGGTAGTACGCGATGAGGCTGATGTTTAGAAGCTTGTTTCATGCTTTACAACTGAACTGATGGCTAATCCTTTCATGCAAGAATCTGAGTTGTTAGTCAACTTCGCTACGGGCGTCATCTTACCCAATGACAACGCTGATGGTTTGATAAGAAGCACTGAAAAAGGACGCAAGCAGATGAACACCTTTGTAGAGAAACGGTTGAACACTAATCAAGTAAGCTTTTGGGATCCAATTCCAAAGCTCAAGGTGAAAACTTTCGAAAGTAGAACAAGGAGAATCCAGGTAAAGGCAGTCAATGATAAGCTGGTTACAGTTGGTGCTGATAGAGAGCTGTTTGGACACCTTTTGATCGCCGCCAACGTGAGGCAGATTAACCTCAGAAGTTCTAGCTATGAGCTTTCATCTGTCCCGTTCTCCTTGGCTTATCAAGAAGGCAGCTTGAGGAAGACAACCAAGAGTACCCTGGCAGCTCTTATTGAAAGCAAAGTTAATGTTTGTCCACGACTCCGACCTTTCCCACGATACACCATTTATCATGGCATGGCTTTAGTTCAAGTACTGAAATCAACGGGAAGTAGTACCTTTGGCAAACTCGCATCAAATACTTTAAAGCTATCACTACATCACTCGCCAACTGCAAAGAAGTTCACATTGTCTTCGACCAATACTGGGATGTGTCGATAAAAGCAGGAGAACGTGAATGCAGAGGTTCCCTGAACGTTTCGTTGGAGGTTAAAATCGACGGACCTTCTATGCCTGTGCCGAAAAAGAGGGGGAAGTATATTCCTAATCCACAAAACAAGACAAATCTGTGTGACTTTCTGTCAGAGTCGGTTTGTATGTTAGGACAACAGCAGCTCCCTTCTGAGAAGAATCTTGTCATTGCTGGAGGATTTGAGAATGGCAGACAGGCAGTGATAGTCAGAAGAGGTCACCGCGAAGACGTGGACATTCTGGAATCAGACCACGAAGAAGCAGACACAAATAAATAGTTCCTCACGCCCGTCTATAAAGTTGAATCTGAGACGTCAATCTCGATCCAGTTGAAAACATAGTACCCTTTTATTAGTGCAGCAACTTTATATCATCATTAATTTATTGTGTATTGTTGTTTGACAGGTTACTGCTGCATGCTAAGTATGCTGCAGATACCTATCCAGAGTGTCATATTGTCTTACAATCACCAGACACGAATGTTCTCGCTCTCAGCATATCCCATTTTTCCGATATCAACTACACTGAATTTTGGTTCAAAACTGGCGTGAAAGACTGTCTCTGTTATGTTCCAGTTCATGACGTATCGCAAGAGCTTGGCGAAAAAATGTGTCGTGCCCTTCCGCCCTTACACGCCATTACTGGATGCGACTCCACCAGCGCCCTTGCCGGAATCGGTAAGAAAAAGGGATGGCAAGTGCTATTATACAATGAGCAGCATCAAGACAGTCTAGGTCTTCTAGGTTCCCAGCGAAACCTGAGTGATGGCATTGCCACCCAATGTGAAGCTTTCATCTGTGATCTCCACCCGAGCTCAAGGATGAAAGCACGCACTGTGGATGAGTTGAGGTATTTCCTGTTTTGTCAAAACAGAAAGCAGAAGAATGAGCTTCTTCCACCCACATCTGACAGCCTACTGCAACACTTGAAAAGAGTTAACTATCAGACTTTGTTTGGAGAAAGGCTCTGATTGCAATCCAGCATCTCCTGCAGCCCGAAAGTAATGGATGGGTGAGGGAAGACTCCTCGCTGAAGCCGGTTTACATGACAAAAGAGCCAGCTCCGAGTAGCCTGTTGGAACTGACGACTTGCACATGTCAGAGAGGGTGTCAGAGCAACTGCTCGTGTAACAACACAGGCTTATTATGTTCAGAGGCATGTTATTGCATGGCCAGCAGTGACATGTGTAGAAATCTGCACAGAGTTCTCTTAGACTTCGTTTCTGATTCTGATTCCGAGGACTCTGATTCTGAGTGAGAACAATACTCGTTATTATTAGTATTATACTCATAAATTCGAATATTGCAGTATCTTAAATCAGAAACGAAAAGTGGCAACATTTTCTTTCTTTTTCATTTATAAGTGATCGATAATTTTTAGTTTGTTGCCTCCAAGGGACTAGGCTTGTTTGCGTGCTAGATCTAAACTGATAAAAAGTGATATAAAGTAAACAGTTTTTATTTCCAAAGGCTTTGCTAAGATGATAGCAAGAGCAAAAGAAAGTTAATTTAATAAAGAAGGGATACATATTTCGTTTTTGTGGGGTTGTTCTTCAAAACATCCGCGAATGCACGTTTGTTAATAGTCGCACGTTTGTTACTAAGGTTTTCGATAAACAATTAAGAATAAAAAGCAGCGATATTAAAAATTGACGTTTTGACGGCTTTTTTGAGAATTTGAGAATGATTTGAGAATGATGGCATGGAGCTGTCGAAACGTCATTCCTTAATCTCGCTGCTTTTTATTCTTAATCATTTGCTACTGGTCACGTTTAAAATCACATGACTAATCATGTGACATATGTAACCACTTAAAAATGAAGTAGATGTATATTTAGTGAATTTAGCTTAAGTGGTTGATTTCGTTGATTTTCAAGAAATAGCGATGTAAACTGCGTTCGAGTGTGTAGCCTCGTTTCCATGCTGAGCCGTGGGTTGGGCAAGAAAACATCCCCTTAACTCGAAACCTATGCCACTATTCAACTTTACGAACTACCTGGCTTTGATCAGGAGGTCTTTCTCTACAAGAATCAGGTGTCAAACATTTTCTGTGGCGATGGTTGAACGAAACTCCCATTTTTCAGTTTCTGCTCCCTGACTAAAACAAAGACCCCTCAATCTGGACCCGCCAGTGGCGACTCTTCTGGACCCCATCTGGACCCCCATTTGGACCCCTATCTGGACCCCCTATTTTTCCTTCCAGAGAATACAGGCTCCTGATTTAAAATTTTTTTATTAATTAAACTTAGAACATGACACGATGAAGTCAGAAAAAATGAAAATGCATGAGAGCAGCTTACACAGTCACCAAAGTACTATATCAGTGAGCAAAATGTGAAGAAATAAATGAATTCATGCAGCGTAATTTCATTGAACTTAAACCAGGTTAATGGTCACCATGGAAATTCATTGAAGAACAGTAGATTTTGTAACTGAGTTAGGTTAATTTTAAACTACCTTTCTGCTTGGTCTGTAATAAAAGAAAGGACAACCAGGATAAAACTAAAAGATGTTTACTCAGTGAAATCTACATCGCAACTAACTACGAATATTTAAGTAGGTTGAAGTAGCAGGAGCGGGTCTCTAGAGAACCCACGTGCTGCTAAGTTATACAACCCAACGCATCTTATACAACACCCTCCCTTTTATAAATGAAAAAGAAAAGAAAATTACAAACCAACACACGAGCTGACTTGTACACAATATGCATTAAGCATGCATTAATGAAATAAACATACAAGCTCTACAATATGTTAGAAGGCTCCTGATTTAAATATATTTTTCAGTAATTAAACTTAGAACATAACACAATGAGGTCTATTTAATCAGTGAGCAAAATGTGAAGAAATTAGTGAGTTCATGCAGCGTAATTTCATTGAACTTAAATCAGGTTAATGGTCACGATGGAAATTAATTGAAGAATAATAGATTTTTTAACTGAGTTAGGTTAATTTTAAACTACCTTTCTGCGTGGTTTGTAATAAAATGAAGGACGACCAGGATGAAACAAAGAGACGCTTAGTCAATGAAATCTACATCGCAACTAACCATGAATATTTAAGTAGGTTGAACTACATGTAGCGGGAGCGGGCCTCCAGAGAATGCACATGCTGCTAAGTTATACAACGTAACGCATCGTATTATAAACCCTCATTTTATTAATGAAAAAGGAAAGAAAAATTACAAACCAACACACTAGCTGACTTATACACAATCTGAATTAAGCATGTATTAATGAAATACATATTCAAGCTCTACAATGTGTTAGTCTTTAGAACAGTTTATGGCTTAGTCAAAAAAAAGTCACTAAAGTGCTTTGGTGGCCGTTGTTGACATTCAGATCGTCTTAGCACTGGCTTGGGTGGAGACTGCTGCAGTTGGAGCAACTTCTGGCCTATTCAGAGGAGCATTATTTTTCTCAACTTGATGCAGGTGGATTTACTTCTCTGTGAACGGTAGTTGGTAACTCATTGGACTGCAGAACAAGGGGAACAGACACCTCAGCAGAGGCCTGGTCTGACGATGGCGGTGACGGCTCATTTGTCTTTTGTAGGTGAACGCGGTTGCCATGAACCACATGATAGGGCATCTTGACCTCATACAATCTCTCATCCAGTCAACTTTGCACAATCCCTTTCTGCCATTCTCGCTGGCCCAGCTGAAACAGTTTTAGTCTTACTACATCTCTTCTGGAGGGATCCAGATCAACAGCACCTCTGTTGTAATACTGAGCCTGTCACTGTTTGAGCTTGGCTCAACACAGCTCTTGTCTGAAACTGCCTGCTCCTGGTCCTTCTGTCAAAGAGAGGCTCTGCTGGACTAACTTGAACACTTGCAGGCAGGGTGTTATGATGATTGAGTAAGGGTAGAAATGCATCTGATTCACTCCTCTGCACTTTCTGAGAATTTTCTTGCTTCCTTCACTGTGCTCTCTGTTTTGCCGTTACCCTGACTATAATGTGGGCTGCTCATGAGATGTTCAAAGTCCCATTCCTTCACAAACCTTAGGAAGCCACGTGATGTAAACTGTGAACTGTTATCAGTCACCAGTTGCTCAGGTATGCCGTGGTGCACAAAATGAGCATTTAACTTTCTGATGACACACACTGACGAAAGAGATCTCAGATGGTCAAACTCAAAGAAATCACTGTAGTAATCTGAGGTTTTTCCTTCAAACTTTAACAGGTTGGCAGCAACTCATTACCAGGTCGAGTTGGCGTCTCAAGGGACATCATCGTTTCCTTAGCTTGATCTTGCTCATATTCTTGACAGGCCTCGCAGGTTGACACATAGTTCTTAAAAGGGCTAGGTCACGCTATTTTAGGCAATTTTGTTTAATTTTGTTAATTATGAGCTCTAAATGTCAAATTTGCAGAGCAAGAGACTTTTGTTTGGAAAATCATGGCCTCATAACAACTGAGAATGATTTTGCAGCTGTGTAAATGACATTTTTATATAAACTGATATAAATTTGAAAAAAGATGGGCTGGCGTTTTTCAAATTTACCCAAATGCAATTCATTTTAGTCCTCTCCAGTTTTGTCCATCCATGTCCCTTCTTGGCTTTGTTGTGTTTTGTTTGAGTTCTTCTATAGGTTTGAGCCGTTATTGTGATATTTTAGTTAATTCTACAACCATTTGATCAGTACTGAAATTGCCTACAATTGTGTGACCTAGCCCCTTTAATGTCGGCTGTCATCCGAGCCAGTACGCACACTCATGCATTCTGTTTAGACAGCTATTGACCCCAAGATGTGAGCTGTGAATCCACTTCAAGAGCTTGCTCCTAGAAGCACGTGGAACCACAACTCGCTCTCCTTTGAAGATGAGGCCATCCTGGATTGACATCTCGTCACGCATGTTGACGTAAGGGAGATAATACTGAGTAGGTTACTCTTATGCTCGAACCAGCCCTTCTGAATCACGGCTTTTAACACTTGAAGAGATTCAGCCGCAATGAGGCTCTTGACCTCACTCCAAGCCCGTCCTTACGTGTCGGACCAACACCATTCTACGTCCTTACGTGTCAGGTCACGGAGCGGTTTCATCATGTCAGACAGGTTTGGCAGGAAACAACTGAGGTAATTAACCATTGATACCATTTAGATGTGATACATCACCTGGATTTTCAGGTCGTAGCATTTGAACAATCACTCTGTCTTTCTGCGGATCTGGCTTCAGGCCTTCTGTTGTCAAGAGATGCCCATGAAAGGTGACTTCCTCACACTTGTAATCCAGTTTCATGTGGTCGAGCTTTATGCCCCTCAGCTGACACCTCTTCATGAAGCCCTCCAGGTTACCATCGTGATCACCATCATCTCTTCCATAAATAAAGATGTCATCAGCAATACACTTCACACCTGTTAGACCCAACAGCTCTTGGTGTAAATGCTTCTGAAAAATTTTGCTTGAGAGAGACCAAACAACAAACAAAGCCAGTGGTATCTCCTGTGACAGTCGCAAAAGTTGTCAACAGACTAGACTCATCGTCCAGCACCAAATGCCAAAAGATAAATGCAAGATCAACCTTAGTGAACACGGGAGCCTCTGCTAGATTGGGTGGCAACCCGTCAATAACGGGAATCTGGTATCTTTCCCTCTTCAGGGCAGCATTTAGGGCCTTAGGATCAATGCAAACCCGTAACTCACTAGATTTCTTCACAGGGACAATGAACTGGCTGACCCACTCCGTTGGTTCATTGACTGGAGCAATGTCCTTGACATCCTGCAACCTTTGAAGTTCTGCCTTGAATTTCTCTCTGACAGAGACGGGTACTTTCCTGGCTGGGAGGATTACATGTTGACAAGCCGGATCCACTTGTAGATGAACCTTTCCAGGAAGCTTGCCAGGGCACTTATCAAACACATTGGTATATTTGATAATCAGATCATCTTCCAAATTCTCCACAACACTCATAAAGTTCTCCTTGCGCATCGTTAACAAACCCATCTTCTCGGTGACGTTCAAACCCAGAAGTGGAGTTAGACTTTCCTTGACAACCAGGAACCTTACTTTGTACTTCATAGTGTTTTGGGGTTTTAAAACTGGCAGAGCACACGTCCCACAGGCTTGACCTTGGTGCCATTCCACATAACAAGGGACTGGGAACAAGGAGCAAGATCCACTTTTTCCACATGCTTGTATGGTAAAATGTTAGCATTAGCTCCACAGTGAACCTGAAATCTGACAAGTTACTTCTGGACCCCATTTCAGCAAACACAGCCTTATCTTTCATAGCTTGAACCGTAACTACACTTACCTCTTCCTGGTCTTCATCACTCTTGATGGCGTAAACTGCGGCATCTTTGCATCCTTTTGCAAAATGATTCTTTTCTTGCACTGCTTACATACTTTACCCCAGGCAGGACACTTCTTTCTCTCCAGGGCATGATCATAGCCACAAAATTTGCACAAAATTTTCTTCCCGACTATCCATCTGGCTTCGGAACTTGAGGCTTTTTCTTCTTTGACTTGACCTGATTAATGTTGTCTTCCAACAGTGACTTCATCTGTGACTCTGTAACTTCCTCACTGCAGCATATGTCGATACACCAATTCAAAGCAAGATCTCTTATTCTCAGAAGCTTCTTGGTGGTCTGCTCGTTTTTATTTCCAAGCACAATAACGGATTAGGCTGTCCCGCAAATAATCACAAAAATTTAACGTCTTGGCCAATGTTTTCAATTCAGTGATGAAACTATCCACCAACTCGGTTGGAAGTTTATCTTGCTTGTTAAAGCAATACCTCTAATAATTTGGTTGACCTCTCCAATACAATACTTCTCCAATTTATCCATTACCACGTGCCAATTATCCGAGCCCTTGGCTTCAGTGTAACTGAACGTCTTGATAACTTTCAAAGCATCATCTCCAATCGTATGCTTATATATCGCTAGCTGGTACTCCGGACTCTCTCGATTCAGTCTAGAAATGACAAAATAGTTGCTGTATTTTTCCTTTCAAAGCTTCCAATTTTCGGCTACTTCTCTGCTGAGTTTCAAAGCAAGAGGTTTAGGTGGCATGATCTGATGAAACATTGATGTTTGAGGCAGTAAAGTTTGCGATGTTGTGCCCAAGCTTCCACCACCAGAGTTTTCTTCCTCACCCATGTTGCAAATGGTTTATCAGTGCCGTGTGTTGGCTTTTTCCTGAAATATGTCAGTCATGACGGTCTGTGTGAGATGTTGTTCACCTTGGCACAAACAGGTGGATAATCTCCTACTGAACATGGTGAGTGGTAACAACAGTTCAAAACAGTTGTATTACTAGAGCGGATTTCTAGTTTTCTCCTAGTATGTGAGTTTGCAAGGAACCTTTACATCTGAACCATGGTCTGAACAGGAAATGCGCATTCACCTTAGAGTGGAGAAATTTTAATTGACCTCCGCAAAGAACACGAGTACGTTAAAGGGAAGGGGCAGTATGTTAAAATGCCAAGAATTGGAGATGAATGAATGAATTTGTGAACAATGTTAAGTGAAGTGCATTTTCCAAATGTAACAGGTGTGGAGACTGCCTTAGCTGTGAATGTAAAGAAACTGAAGGGCACTAACACAAAGAAAAGAATCAAGAAAATAAAAGACTGTTGTTCTCAAAGCCTGTTGTTTTGTTGGTTTATCTCATGACATCAATTGAGTTCACCCACTTCCTATTTCAGTGCGGCCACTCATAGAATATAACCCCGTTGTTTCATCATAACCAACCTTTAACTGAGTTAAGTTATTTGGGAATTTTAACCAGGTTTCTAAAAAATTAAACCAGGTTAGCTGCGGCGGCAGCCATTATATTATTCTCAACACAATGCTGTGTGAATTTATTAATTTCTTCACATTTTGCTCACTGATTAAATGGACTTCATCATGTTGTGTTCTTAGTTTAATTATTTAAATCAGGACCCCATACTTTCTGGAAGAAAAAATAGGGGGTCCAGAAGGGGTCCAAAAGGGGTCCACTAGGGGGTCCAGATTGAGGGGTCCACGCTTTGTATTGAACCAAAAATTCACGTGGAGGAAGTGCTGGAAGATTTTTTTCAAAGTTGCTGCACAAAAATTTTGTCATCATTTTACGTGGTATCATTGGCTTAGAAAAATTCCTATTGTCTTTCAGCCAATCATAATCCAGAATTACAATGTGTAATTTGCACTGGTGTCATGCTTGAACTGCACTGCTCTCAGCCAATCAGAATCGAGTAATTTTTTCATATATATTATTAAGTAAGTAATGTTAGTATAGCAAGTAACAATAATATTGTAAGTAATACTGTAAGTAATGTAAATATTGTAAGTAATGTTAGTGACGTAAGAAATGTTATTAATGTATATGTAATGATTGTAAATTACATGTGTCTTCCAATCAAACAGAACTGAACATTCTCAAAGAAAAAATTCTGAAATAAATTCATGCTTGCCCAAATAGAAATATATCATCAGAGCAACATCCTTGTGTTCCTTATTACAGTCTGCCATTCTCTCACCATTGCAACTCACATTATTGTCTAAGCCCACAAGAAGGGTTAGGGTTCTGCAAAAAGCTGTATGTCCAGTACTTTCTTCCACTATGAAGCTCAGGTCCTTTCAATTTTGAAAGGTACATCATTCTTTTCTAGCCATGAAGTGGTTAAGATAATGACAAACTATCAATGCTGCTGGAAAGAGGATATATCAAAACCTTTTTACTAAGTTTCGTTTTTCAAATGTAGTTCTAAAATTTTAAAACTTCTGCGCATGCTTTGAGCATGTTAATATTTTAAGTGCTAGCATATCTAAGAATGAACTTTGTGGGTGCCAGCATGAAGAAATTAGTTCGTTTTGTTTGTTTAGTGTTGCCAGTTTCAGTTTGATGATGATGAAGTGCTTCTCAGTGGTGCATAGGTTGCATCGCTTCATCAGATTTGAGTAGGGTTTCACCTTGGCAAGGATCTTCCATTTCATGATGTAGTGTTGTTGTTTGCTTTTAAGCTGCCAGAAGTGTTTGCTAAGTTCTGTGTTGTTGTTGTGTTTTTCATTGTTGAACGACACCTGATGGTTTCTAAACCTTGCCTAAATTCAGTGGCTGTAAGCCGTACACAGGTTTTGGTTTTGCTCTCAAATGTCACCTTGGCTTGATAAATGATTCCTTCAGAAAGGCAGTTTCCTTTTAAGGGGCATTTGTTCTTCTCCCTGCAGTTGCACGCTCTTCTGGCTTGGTGTGATAATGCTGGCACTGGTGAAAGTTCATTCTTACTAGATATAGTTAACTAACTGTATTCTGTTTCCCCAGTGCATGCATGTTGGCACTTAAAATATTAACATGTTCAATGCACCTGCATAAGTTTTGAACTTTTAAAAGTACATTCAAACAAGCAACGATTGATTGTAATGGTTTTTTATGATATTTTGTAACGGTCTGTTTTAACAGTTTATTGCGTCTTGCGCGAACATATTGTTGATTTGTATTTTAGTAGGCTTCAGTGTATATGGAAACTAACTGATGAGTGGGCTAACTTTTTGTTAGCCTACAAAACAGAGCTGTATTAAACTCCATATGTACTTGAGGTCGGAGTAGTCTCAACATATTTTGTATGTATGTGTGTGTGTATGCATGTATGAGTGTATGTATGTATGTATGACAGCTGTTTGTCTGGACACAAATTGATTTTTTTTCAGGTTTATCACAAGTGTTACGGTCAGCATGTGGGATTTTCAATGTTTATGGATAACATACTCTTGTCTCTTGCTAGGAAGGTGAATATAGTTAATAGATATTTATAACACAGACGTGACTGTTTTACTAGAAAATAATCGACTACAAAAATTCATACGTAATCACATCCAGTGGGACATTTTATAGGTATAGACGATGTTATTTCCCTTTCTTCATGGTTGTTTATGAAAACAGTCAGTGAAAATGGTGAGTGATAGACTCATCTATATAATAATAATAATAATAATAATAATAATAATAATAATAAAAATAATAAAAATAACACAGTGCTTGAAGATACAAATTTTATTTTCTTGTGTTGAACAATATTTTTCTTGCTGCATGCATTTGGAATATTGTTTTCACAACTGCAAAATAAAATTTATAACCTTATGCCACCATATAATATTCTCTGTGGTTATACCCTGCACAATATTGAGGTTCTGTAATGAAGAAAATGTACTCATTTATCACCCCCTGTAAAGCCAGAAAACTTTGGGTAGAGATCTCACCAGATGCCAAGATATTTTATATTGTATGTGACAAAACCCTTCAGCCAAAACCTCAACAAGAACTTGTCATTAATTGAAGAACACGACATTATACAATGAGAGATATTTTTTGGCTGATAACTCTATAGTCAAGTCTTTTCAAACTGGAAAGAACTTTGGAACAAGGGTTAAGTGCATACAGGTCACTAAGATCTCTAGCATTAAGAACATTTCTCAGTTTATTTACATTTTATTAAATTTTAGACTGCTGACCGCTGTTTACACAAATGATGTGCTACAATGTGTACATTCCATTACTTTTATGAGGCAAATGGATGATGTGGAGGAAAATCTAGGCTCTACAATTCTTAATGTCATTGCTGTGAAAAGTACAGTGTCATTTCCTACAAATTGTGTGGCAAATATTTCAGTAGCTTATTTTTATATTTCTCATTTTCACTATTCAGTGGATAAATTCAAGAAATTGTTATGCTATGGAAGATAATTAAGTAAAGAAGACAGTTCTCCAAGTTTTAGGTCTCAGCATTTGTCCAAACTTCAGTTCAGATATTTGTCAAAATGTATCCCTGCTAAAAATGTCCAAAGGGTCCAAATGGTATTTGTACAAATGCCATTGTGTTTTAACATGAGGTTAAAAAGCACCTTAAAACGTGTTAAATAGAGTTGACAAAGTTAAGTGCTTTGATAAGGTTGACAACGGTCAATTCATGGGTTTTGGGTTCATGTTTTCATCTGGTTTTCTTTGCAAGATCTTATCAACTTCAGTGCGACACAAAAAAGTAAACAAACTAGAGGTGATCAAAACACGATATCCATTACAATATCAACTGATACGTTTCATGTCTAATGCTTGTCTGAATATCTCTGTCAGACCCTTCCTTTTTCCAACCCTGTCTCTTGCAAATTTCATCTATCAGTATTCCTCTCTCTTCTCTCAAGCTCTCATGATCATGGGTAAGAAAGTAGTGAGGGGTGCATGATTGGCACCCCTTTGAAGGGCAGCCATTTACGTGAAGTGGGCAGCCAGAATGCGATGAAGTCACAAAGCAAGAGAAGTTGACGGTCTTTTGTTAATTTATTACGAAATAAATTATGTCAAAGGGTGCGAAGAGAAAGACAAAAATGACAGTGATTGTTTGAGACATATTGCTCAACTCCAATGCTGATTGGCTGTCATCAATCTATTGTATTTCAAAATATTTAAGTTATAAGTGTTTCACATTTGAGTTTTTTTGGACAGCTTTTACAAGATTCTTGTAGATTAAAGACAAGTGAGTTTTGTTGCGATGGTTTTTGGCAACTGCAATGAAATCAAAATGACGCTGAATGAGTGTTCCACTGTGAAAGAGCTAGAAGAGTTTGCAGGGTCTGTTCAAATTCCCAAGAAGTTGATTCGTTTCTATTTTGAGAGATTCGTGGAGCTCAGTCTTCAAGATATTGAATTTGAAGTAAGTAAAAGTGTTTTAAGATCGATTCGTTTGTGGATACATTCGTTCATCTCCCTGCCTTTTTTCTGGTCTAACGTTGTGTGTTATCCTTTTAGCTCCCCACAGACTATACAACTGAAGAAACTATTTCGGACATCGCGATGGTTCACGATACATCTGTAATGGTATGTTTAACATATAGCTCACTGAGAAGTTGAAGTGTTTTGCATTTTCAGTTATCATAGTTGGACAAACTCTATTATTTTTATTCATGGCTTAGCTAAATGGTAACGAACCGAAAAGTAATGCTTTTGAAGAGAATTGAGTTTCATAACTCACATACAATACCTGTAACGTCAGGTTCACGGCGACTGTTGAAAGGCTGAATTGTCACTTGCTAGACAACTTGTCGCAATGAGACTAGCGTATGTGAAAGATTCTTTACTAATCGAATAAAGCCAGAGATCATGGAGAATCAGCTGTGATTGATGGTGATTTAATTGATGATAATCGAGCGTAAACTGAAATATAATGCAATGAATAAACTAATTACTAGATAATAGAAGATTACAAGATGACAAGAGTCATGAAACAATAATAGCAAACATTCCAATCATAACTGCGATATGACAATACTTCCAGTCAAACTTCTCAGTAAAGATACAATTAAAATCATCAGTGATCTCAAGCAGATACGCATACTGCTAACTGTCCTAATACAATACATGATAACACTCTAAAATCTTGAAAACAATAAAATTGCACAATGCAATAAAAACGTGCTTGCGTGAGTGCCACTGAAAGCGATGTGGGAATTTACTAGCAAGGAAAGGACTTTAACTGAATTACCAGAGATTCTTATAGGAAAGTTGCTAAATAGAAACCTAAGCTAGGGAGAGTGTAAATTATGAAGATCTATCACTAAAACAGGATGAAATAAAAACTTTGAAAACTGGGGCTCTGCCACGTGTTGGACTTACAATAGGCTGTTGTACAAAAAACCGAGACTAAAGGTACTTAAGGTTAAAAAATGTCAAAACTTACACTAAAAACAAGCATAGAAAATAGTTTGTACTTACACATCGGTTCCCGCTTGCACTCTAAATAGTCAAGGGTAGCTTAAAACTTAATCGACTTGAAAACACGTACTGTGCACACACGATAACTGAAACTTGAACTACTGGCGGGAATATGCCGCTGACATTATCTATATACGTCCGCGTGTAAAAACTAATGATGTCATTGCTAAGCAACAAATTGGTGAATCAGAAAGAATCAAGATTACTCACTTAATTAGAGAAGCCTCGATATAGTGTTCATTACAATACTTGTTTTATCTCATTAACATTTTTTTCCTCTCTCTCTAAGGCATCAAGAGATGAGTTTATCAGCCAGTTATTGGTAGAAAGTGATGAAACCGTTGGTAATTTATCGCTGTAGAGGTGAGTTTGACTATTACTGATTTATGTTCTTCCCCCACAGACACGATTCTTGTTTTCAAGTCATCGGAAATTGCAAAATTATGTTCACATGCTTAGGTATGCACCACTAGTTTTGGGACTGCTAGTAGCTAGTCTTTACATTTGACAATTTAGCCCCAGAGTTCTTTTGTTATACAAAAGATGAATTGTTTTTAGCATTTTCAGTTATCCTAGCACGACAAAACATATTTTATTCACCCCTTAGTTGCAAGACACTGAACCAAAAAGCACTTTCCAAGAGTTGATGCAGAAATATTCTTGAATAGGAAATAAAGTAGGTTGCATATCAGTACAGTACATGTACATATTATACAATGCCCATTGTTATCTCAAGTCAATTTCAAATCAGTCCTTTATTGTATTAAAACGTTTTCTCTCACTTTCATACATCAAGCAATAAGTCGCAAGATGGCTTTTCGCAAACAACTGTTGATTTTGAGGTACATTTTACAGTTGTTAATTTTGGTTTTAGGCACCAGCACACAAAATTTAATAAACATTTTGACATGGTAATTATTTTTTTTCTTTTGATTTAACCCACATGGCACATGCTTCATTGATCGTGAGTAAACCTCTTTGTCAATAGAGTTGACCAACCCACTGATTGGTGCGCTCCCATGGTGGTGACCCCGAAGAGCAATGGCAAGGTCAGGGTCTGCGTCGACCTGAGCAAGCTGAATGAGTACATCAAGAGGGAGAACCATCCACTTCCAGCGGTAGACACAACTCTCGGAAGATTGGCAGGTTCCAGGGTGTTCACTAAACTTGACGCGAACTCAGGATTCTGGCAGATAAAGCTAGCGTGGGAATCAAGACCACTGACAACATTCATCACTCCATGGGGCCGTTTCTGTTTCAATGTGTTGCCCTTCGGAATCAGTTCTGGTTCTGAGAAATTCCAGAAGAATATGAGTCAGATCCTCCAGGGATTGGATGGCATGGAGCGCAACATAGATAGCCCTAAGGGACAGAACATAATTAGCTCCGATTTGCCGATTTGCATAGTATAAGAATGTGCCTTTTTAACAAATTCCTTGTCAGTTTCCCCTGATGAAGGCTGAAGTTTTAGCCGAAACGTTGGGACTTTTACAAAAAATTTTTACTAACATTTTTACATTTTTTAAACTAGAGTAACGTTTTTCAATCATGAACATAGATGACGTTTTAGTCCATGGCAAAGACAAGACTGAACACAATCAGAGGTTAGAAGCAGTACTCAAGCGTCTGGTTGAAGCTGGCGTGACACTCAACCTAGACAAATGCCAGGCAGATCCTGAAACGTTACAAGCAATTGCAGACCTACTGCCACCTCAGAATGTGCAAGAAGTGAGGACATTTCTTGGCATGGTGAGCCAACTAAGCAAGTTTTCCGAGCACCTCGCTGACAAGACAAAGAGCATCAGAGAACTTCTTCACAAAGGGAACCAATGGACATGGGGAAGTGACCAACAGAAAGCATTTGAGCAGATCAAATCTGACCTCACACAAACTCCAGTACTGGCTCTGTACGATCCAAACAAGGAAACCAAAGTGGCAGCTGATGCTTCATCCTTTGGCCTAGCTGGGGTAATTCTTCAATTCCAACCCGACAACTCCTGGCGACCAGTCTCATTCATATCGCAAGCGATGACGCCCACTGAAACCAGATGTGCACAAATCGAAAAAGAAGCCCTAGCGCTCACATGGGCATGCGAACGATCCTGGGAGTACATTGTGGGAAAATCAATCTCTGTGGAAATGTGCCATAAACCCCTATTGCCACTCCTGAGTACTCACACACTGGATCAACTTCCGCCAAGAATTCAAAGATTTAGAATGCGACTGATGAGATTCCACTTCAAGGAGATCAAGCATGTTCCTGGAAAGAAGATGTACATAGCCAATGCGCTTTCAAGACTCTAACCCCGAAGCCAAACAGTGAAGTCAACAATTGACGATGATGAAATGCATGCACACATTGGAAGCGTGATCTCATTACTGCCTGCCTCAGACGCACGATTACAGCAGATCATGGAAGCACAGGACAAGGATCCTGTCTGCAGGCAGATCAAAGTGTACTGCCATGAGGGATGGCCTGACAAGTATTCATTAAACGATGCAGTGAAACCTTATTGATCAAGCAGGGGTGAACTGTCTGTTGCGCAGAACATTCTGCTCAAAGCATCCAGGATCATGATCCCTTCTTCCATGTGTCTTGAGATACTGGATAAGATCCCTGAAGGACACCAGCGAATCACTAAATGTCGTGAGCGGGCCAAAAACTCTGTTTGGTGGCCAGGACTCAGCCAAGAAATCCAGGATCTGGTGCAACAATGCGGAGTTTGCGCTCTTCAAAGGGACAACAAGCCTGAACCGCTTATCACGACACCCTTACCTGACCATCCCTGGCGAATCGTAGCCACAGACCTCTTCGAGCTGAAAGGTGTTGACTACCTTATTGTATAGACTACTTCTCAAGATATGTAAAAGTAGCAGCTATGCAGAAGACTACAAAGTCAAGTGAGGTCATTAGAGCACTTAAATCGCTATTTGCAAGACATGGGATCCCAGAGCAAGTGCGATCTGACAATGGTCCTCAGTTTGACAGTGCAGAATTCTCTTACTTTTCTAAGGAATGGGGATTCAAGCATAGCACAAGTAATCCTCGATTTCCCCAAGCAAATGGAGAAGTTGAGCGGGGAGTTAGAACTGTGAAGAATCTTCTAACAAAGGAAAAAGACCCTGCTAAAGCATTACTAGCCTATCGCTCAACACCACTAGCATGCAAGTTCTCTCCTGCCCAGTTGCTGATGGGAAGGCAGATTAGGAACAGCATTCCGTTATTCCACACCAGCTGAACCCACAGTGGCCTGACTTGGATAACCTGCGTGCACGAGAAAGCATGAGCAAATTGAAGCAGGAAACAGTATTCAACACCAGGCACAAAGCCAAGCCCTTGCCTTCAATTGGACTGGGTACTGAAGTTTTCATCAAGGACCTTCAGCGGTCAGGAAAAGTCATTGAAGTGGCATCAACACCTCAGTCATATAAAGTTGAAACACCGACCAGCACAATAAGAAGAAATTGTATTCACCTTACTCCACTACCAAATCAGCAGGAGCAACATGAGCAACCGACACCAATGGTGAACCAAGTTCCCAGAGAGGACAAAGTGGCAACACCTGTTCGGAAGGACATTCCCGTTACAAAGCGAGACATTCAAGTACCCCCTGTAACACCCATTCTTGCTACTAGGCCTAAGAGAATTATAAAACCATCGCTGAAAGTTAGAGAGAATCTAGGTTTAGTTTGGGATGACGCTGTGTTATAAGATTCCATGTATTGTTTGTCAGTCTTCTCATGCTTAGTTTGTTCCCTAGATACTCTTGAACAATGGGGGGAGATGTTGTGTTAGCTTACATGAAGTATTGTTCAAGTTAGTTACGTGCGAGATACATTTTGGTTATTAAAGATGGTGTCTTGAAGTAAACATGTGTTGTTCACTGAAGACTATCGTAAGCCCAAATAACTTGACAGTATTTATAGGAGGTTCGCTCGCATCCGATGCTGAAAGAAATCTGGAATGACATCCATATGAAATGTTCCGCAGGTCAAGTAATAGCTGTAGATGACTTCTGCTTGATTTACAAAGCCACCATTTTCAATACTGAACAGATAATTTTAGGAATCAAAGCTTTGCAGTTCGTCGAATCTCTACGGTTGAAAGATAAATTATTTCCATTTCTGACCTCTTTGAATTCGATTTTAACTTGTCGGAATTGACCCTACCTTTGGAACTTTCCTTCTTAGATATCTGGACTTGTGTATGAAGTGTATCAGTGTATCACTGTCCAACAACATGGTTGTTGACAGATATTGTGTTTTCGTTCATCGACAAGAGAGCTGAGAGGTAAAACCTACGAAGAAAAGGGTTGAATAATTCCAAATCAAAGCAATGTTTTGTTCATGAAAACTTGTGTAAAGCTTGACTAATCGAGTTTTGCCTGCTGTATTTCCTTATCAACCAAAAGGAATCATAAACGACTGCTGATGAGCTGTGGCTCTTTCAAAATAACAAAAATAATTTGGAATAAATGGAATTAAAAAACTAGAAGCTTAATGGGAGAAGTAGGATATGTTTTGCTTCAAAGCGAGTGATAAAAAATAGTTGTATTCGTCCCCTGCACCAGGTCACACTTCCAGCAAATTCTTGTTCTACTCACAAATCCAAGATTAAATATGTACTGTGTGGATCTATTTTGTAGACAATGGGATAACACGATTTTGGTCTTGCTCAACTTCCTTGAATGTGTTTAAAGTAAAAGGTCTACAAATGACTTTGCCTCAGACATTGCCAATGGCAATATCAATGTTCAAACTGATGAGAGTTTGAGATGTTAACTGAAAGAGAGGCAAACTCACTCTGATTCAATTAAACTGTGCACGTGTTTTATAGCTCAAAAATATAACTTATTTTGAATTTCATTAATTACAACGTCAAGATTCTTTAGTTCTTCCTTTCTTGCAATTGTCTCTGGGCATTCCACTTCAATTTTGTCAACGCAAATAGCATCTTCATCGCAGGCTTCTCCCAGTTCACAAGCACTAGAATCTTTCAATTTCAAGCCGTTGTGTCCATACCAAAGAGTGTGTAATACACCGCTCTTAACGTCTTGATCGCAATGATCGAGTTCCAAAGAGGTGAGATAGATGGCAGTCCAAGGAAACTTGGGCAGCTCAGTTAGGTAACTTTCCCATGTCTGGCCAAGCTTAAATCCCAGTGTTCTGCAAATACTTTCCACAGTCTTCATCACGATTGCAAGGTCTACTTGCTCGCGGGCTTCATCATGGTAATAATTCCTTGCGTCTTCAGTGTCCATCATTAGACAGGAGTGTTCTCCTTGGCTTGGCTGAGGAATTGTGCAGCCATTACAGTGATTTACTTTCTCTTTGTGGATGAGCTCATCACAAAACCCAGCATACACAAGTTTGAACACATGGCCAATAATGGTGGCTACTTTGCGTTGAATGTTCTCAACTTTGTCCACAGTCGACTGACATTTAGTTGTTGATTGCACTCGAAACATGTTTTTGGTTTGCGGAAACAAACTTAAGATAATGTTTGGTTGAATTCTACTAGTGAAATGGCGTGTTTGACGAAAACTGGCCTTTTATTTTGAAATACAATAGATTTACGACAACCAATCAGCATTGGGGTTGAGCAATATGTCTCAAACAATCACCGTCATTTTGGTCTGTCTCTTCATGCGCTTCGACGTAATTTATTCCATAATAAATTAACAAAAGACCGCCAACTTTTCTTGCTTTGTGACGTCATCGTGTTCTGGCTGCCCACTTTATGTAAATGGCTGCCCTTCAAAGGGGTGCCAATAATGTGCCCCTCACTACTTAAGAAGGGAACAAGTAAGTATTGTGGGTTCACCCTTCCCTTCAGACTTTCTCTTAATTTAAGGAGCATTCATACAACACTACACATTATTTTTAGAACTACTGGGAGACAATTGGTACCCAGGCTTTTAATGTAAAACAATCTTGTTACTTTGTGTAATTATAGTGGACCAAAGGGCTCAATCAAGAAAAAACCCCTTCCTTTCTCTGAAGATCTTTCATAGCTAAATGTACATGTCCTCCAAAAATATGGCACAACACTGCAAGAACTCTACAGGCACTGACTAGCGTTATAGTGGCGCTGGGTGAATTGTGAATAGTAGACTACTTTCTAGGCTAATTGTTGAAAGAAAAACATGTTGCACAACTTTTCTCAATTTCAATTAGGTGATTTACACTCGTGCTAAATTTCCCTTCTCTCTTTGATTTCTTTAGTGTATTGAATCTTAAAGGTCAGTTCAGAATGAGTAAATCAACCTGAGCAATGCAGCTCATACAGTGTCAACAAAATGTCTTCAGCATCCATGTACAACGTAAAGAGCCCTTTTTGTCTAAACACCCAAACTTCAGCTCAGAACTAACCTAAACTAAGTATACCAGGAACTAATAATAATCTTCACATGGCACCATGACTTGTTTTGGGCAATTGATATATATCCCAGGTAAAATAACTTGCCAACCAAAAGGCTAAAGAAAGTAACAAATAAAATCAGCATCTTATTTCGATAAAGAAACCTGTTTCTAATAAACACACCCCCCCCCCCTTAGTCTCCCTTAATAACCTGTCAAAATTCAACTAGGCCATAGGACTCTAGGCCCACACATGTATGCAATGCGACCTATTTTTGAGATTCATCGGGGGTCTTAAGTCTTTGTCTTTGAGGTTTGGAGGGGGTCTTAATTAGATCTTAGTTTTTGAGACACCTGTTTATTGACTAAGCAAGCCTCCATAACTTGTAAAGCAAAACCATAAATTAACCTATACATGTTAAAATGAATATTTTCATTATGACCATGATTGTGGTGACATTTTCCCTGATCATGTCCAAATGTTTCTCTTAACATACTCAAAATATGTACATGAAAGCTGAAGTATTGTAAGTTAATTCTATAGGTCTTTTCATTCCTAGATCTGGTCAATTCACAAGTTGGTTCTTAGTAAGAATCTTTGATAATTACAATAATTATTTTTTTTAACTATAGGTCGTTCTTCCTGACATGGAGTTCTTTGTCAACCTTGGTGACTGGCCACTTGTTAAGCTCAGCACAAATCCTCTTCCAATTCTTTCCTGGTGTGGTTCAGATGATACCTTAGACATTGTCATGCCTACGTATGATCTCACAGAATCTACACTGGAGACAATGGGAAGGTATGTACATCAAAAGTCTTTTATGAAGAGGTGTCAGGAGAAAGAAAGGCAAGGAAAAAGGAGGGGAATTGAGAAGATAGTTTATCCATCTTAAGAAAGTTCTCTACTACGATTACAAACTACAGACTGTAAGGAGTTGGAAGAGATGCTTTTTATGTGTTCTTAAAGATGGTTAACCCATTGACACCTGGAGATTTTTCGCAAAAACGCATTTTTGGACATCTTGGACATTTTGAGCATGGATATCAGCTAAATATTAGCTCCAATCTACCCCAAAAGGCATTTGCAACATGATAGCATGCCTTTCTTTTCACTAGTATCGTGTTTTATAACATTTTGCTTGGGCATGTGTATAAATCAACATTTTAAGATTCTGGGCAAAATTAAGGGACCTACACATGACATTATTTTTTAACAAACTATTTGCATTCTACAACAGGAGAACACATTCTAATCCCATCATTCCTGTGGGAATGACAGGATTAGAATGAACAATCGATTTGCAGCACTTTGCATTTGTGCCATCTTGGTACGACTGGCACACATGACCTCAAAAGTGATGTGATGCCTCTCTTTGAAGGTTATAACCCACATGCTGTGCATTTCCAAGTGCTTTTTTTATTTGTTGTCCTACAAAGGAATCTTAACAGTTTTCCCCAAGATTATATTAGTGAAGTTGTGTTGTTCTAGCTAGCTAAAATGGCTAAAGATACTTATCTGAATGTTCACATTTTTTCCAAAACTTTAAATTTGTGGGTACCATACCAGTTTGTGATCTGTCAAGTCAGCAATTCATCAATTGCAAGGTTTGACTGTATAATAGCGTGAATAAATCAACAGGACTTAACTAACCTTGGGAGAGACTGCAAAGATTCCAATGTAGCACAGCAGATGACAAAAAGGAAATGGAAACGCACACCACTCAAGGAATGTCGCTGCATGCATGCTTAAGTGATGCAAGTTTACACATAAGTTAAAAATGTTCATATTTGGGAATTAAGTGTATGTACTGTATTCTTTTCTATAGTTTTACACAGTACATAACTTTACTAAATGATGCGCCATAAGTAAGTAAGTGAGTAAGTAAGTAAGTAAGTAAACTTTATTTGATAAGTAGGTTGTAGAGGGGATTTGGCAGCCGAAGGGCTGATGTGGACCTACTATACACAAAATATAAAATTTTGTTTAGTGCAATGTGACATTTGATGCCAGTAAATGACACAAAAATTAAACAATACCCCCAAAAATACACAATGCGGCAAACCCTTCAAGGCAAATGACATAAATGGGCTTTAAGTGCCTACAACCCCCAAAACAATATCGATACATTCTTGATCATAATTCCAAAAAAAATTTTGCTTTTGGTTGAAACCGCAATTTTTTATGAATTTTCAAAGTTGTGAAAAATCGCTATAATGAAAACCATTATCAAGTCAAAGAACCAGTCCAAAGGATCTGAGTCTAAGTGCATTTCGTGACGTCATACGAGGAGATCATTCGTACAACATTCACTTCCCCACTTCGAGTTGTTGTACAGTACTGTGCAAAAGTAACGAGAGGGAATTTCGACGAAAGTTGGCCTTTGTTTTCGCGAATTTTCCTTGAAACATTGCGGACTTTTTGAACGAACATTTGTACCGCCCACAAGAAAATTCAAATAAATTTCGACAATAATTATCATGGTTGATCGAAAATTCGCAAGACACAGCAAAAGTTCGAAGAAACGAACTTTCAAGCCAGGGAAATATCGAAGAACTGATGTGCAAAGGAAAGGGAAGATCATCGAACTTTTGAGGCATAAAAACAAACAACACCACATCACTTCCCGCGGGCGTGAGAAACATTTTTCGTGTCAGTGCTCATTAGTGCTCTTTCTTGTCCCGGAAGGAAGCCTTCTTGTAACACGGAAGAAAAAGTTTTTACAGCCAAAGACATGTAATTGAATGCAATTTAATGTGACAAGGATTATGATTCAATTTGACCAGATGAATGTGAATTTCGAAGCACACCTGTACATGTCAACACAAACATGAGAATTTCTTGTCAAAATTTAAGGCGGATTTAAGCCATTTTATCCCCGATCATGTTCAAAATAATAATGAGAATACTGTCATTCGCTTTGAAGATGTGAAATTTATCGAAAGAAAAACCTTCCAAGGACTGCTCTGAACATTTTTGCACACGAAACCGCCTCAGCTTACTTGCCGTCTGGTCGGCCATGATAATACTCTTCGCTTCACTGCACTCACGAGTTTTTTCATAAGTCGCTTAACAGAAGGAAAGCCTTTTTTAAAGGAGAGAAAACTATTCAAAGACCGAAACGTGTAGGTGAACATGATTTATTTTGATTGCAATTAGACTTACTTACCTGTAACTTATTGTTACTGCTGTCGAAAGAATCCAGTCACAATGTTTACACTTCCAGTTAGACTGTTTTATCCTGACTGCGTAAAAATCCACTATTCCATGAGAACATTGTTGTGCCTTGAAAATGGGAAATTTATCGAGTACTGAGTTAATTGTTCCTTTCTCTAAGAATACAAAACTCCACTCTCAAATTAAGGACTGTTTAGAACACTACGAACATTGAGAACATAGTTGGCCGTGGCAATTGTAGTAAGGAGCAGGTGGCATGTCAACACAACTTAAGATGCAAATTTATTCCTTACTGTCAAAATTCCGCAATGCCGAAAATAGATTTGTTAACTGATAAGCACTTTAAAAGGAACTAAATCAACCCTTTTCACAACTTAAGAATGACCGCGAGAAAAGGCTACCCTTCTTCATCTTAACTGTTAAAGTTGAAATAATAAAACAACCAATGTACATGTATAGAGAAAAGTATTGGATGAGAACGTTGCTGTGCCTTGAAAATTGGAAATTTATCGAGCACGGAGGTAATTGTTCCTTCCTCTAAGAAGACAAAACTCGACTCCCAAATTAAGGACGATTTAGTACACTACGAACATTGACAAAACAGTAGTGAGGAGCAAGCAACGTGTCAACACAACTCAAGATGCAAATTTATTCCTTACTGTCAAAATTCCATAATGCCAAAAACAGATTTGTTAACTGATAAGCACTTTAAAAGGAACTAAATCAACCCTTTTCATAACTTAACAATGACCGCGAGAAAAGTCTAACCTTCTCCACCTGAACTGTTAAAGTTAAAATAATGAAGCAACCAATGTATATGTGTACCAATGTACACTTGGATAACTGACTTGGAGACCTTCAAACCGTAATTGCTTGAAAATTGCGACAGGTTGAAGACTGCATTCAGTAAGAGCTTGAATTCGTTCTCATTTATAGTTGCATACCTCTCGCTCGTTTTTTTTCTCAGCATTTTGATCCTCAGGGTTGGGCATGTTTCTAAACAACAGATGAGCAGATAACGGACAGTCAAAGAATTTGCTCGTTCCTTGAGAATTTTCGGTTTAGCGAAGCACCAAGAGAAACGTGTGTTCAGCTATAATAATAATAATAATAATAATAATAATAATAAAAAAAACAAAAAAAATAGTTGGATACCTTGACCATGATTGCTTACTGAGTAATGATTGCTATGTGAAATCTTACTAAATAAAAGCAAAGTAGGTTGCCATGCTTATGCAACCATCAGTTGTCGTACGAGCCAGTCACGAGAATTTTATTGTTAGTTGAAAGCCTCACGTGAAAAGCTCGAAAATTCAAATAACCTATGTGTATACTGTGCGAACGTGTGAATGACCTTTTGAAAATTCGAATTGCTCATCGAAAATTCGCATGAAACTTCGACACGTTCAACGAAAAGTTGAGTGACTTTTCAAGCGGCCTTTCGCCAACATCACTGATATTTCGAAGATGTTAAAACAATAGCGGCATCAAAATTCGCGGACAATTCGTTCAAGTTTCGTTTCCTTCGAAAATTCACTTTTTTCGCCACTGTTCATCGAAATACATCCAAATTTGTTGAAATTCGCTCTCATTACGTAGTTACGTAGCCAGCATTTGTAATTTGATACTTTTGTTCCCTCGCCAAGTATGCAACAAGATACCTTGGCTTCCACGAAAATATAAGAAAGATGTTTCTTTCACTCACTGCTGGAGATAAATGGAGAATAAAAATTAACTGTCTGCTGAAACGTTGAAGAGGAACGATTTTGTTGTATTTAAAACGCAAATTTTCATTTCATTGATAAACAAAAACTAAGCTAATAATCAAATAGACACGTCAAGTCACAGAATAGTGTGTTCTTATTCTGTTGCCAGCTTTGGTGTTAACAATAAAACCACATCAAACTAATACACAATGAGGAATACAACTGAGGAGCGTTTCAACAAGAAGTATTAAAGGAAGAGATCTTTACTTGACCGAAATTATATCCCACATCGGTGAGTCACCTCATCGACTGATGAAATTAACTGGAGGTTTCAGTAAGTGCCACGGAGTCTAGATCTGCCACAATAATAACAAAGTTTCTTTTGCCATAAATTTACTAGTTTTATATGTAGCCAACGCAGGAAAGTTGTGGCTGAATATGAACTTTTGGCTCACTTTCATAGAAGATGAAACAAACAAGCTGCTAAGGAGAAGCAATATGTTTCCATTCTTTATTTGAACCCTGGCAAACACACAACAGACAACATTTCTTGAATCGAGCTATGGAAGAATCCAGAAGATACGACGCCACAGTAGCATTCTTTGCAACAAAAAAAGGAGAACTGACGTTACCTGAAATGTAGCCGCTATCCCCGGTCAATACGAGAGTGTGGTATCACTCATTACAAATAATAATAATAATAAAAAAAACGTGCATCTGAACTCAAGAACACAGTTTATCACACTAGCAATGCTAGAGTACATGTATCTTACATGTTGTGTTCTACCACTGGGAAAAGAACTCAACATTCACGGGTAGTCCCGTATCAAATGTATCTTTCACCTAACATACAGTGGACTTTTGACCCTAACTAACCTGCGCATGCATTTGGAACAAATTGCTTTTGTTCTTAAGAGAATAGCACCACAAGGATAGCATGAGATTTGCAAAACCACATATATATTTTTGTCATGTTATTAAAGAAAGTAACGTAAGTATGACACGTTTTGTGTAATGCACACGGGCACCATTTAGCTACCCCATCCAGCCCCACTTCCCACAAGGCTAATTGATTAATTGAAATTCATTAATTAAACAAACGTTAAAGTTTACATCTTACTGTGTAATAGTGTTAGTGCCTGACCAAACAGCAGCCCCCTAAACCATCCCAATAGTGCACTCTGCACTAAAAAGGCTGGCGTGAGCAGGAATGCCTTCATTCGAAAAGAAAAATTCTGAGCCCAGATTTAAAGGAAAGTGAAGACACTGAAAGTTTTGAAAGAAACTGTTGCATGTGTTTACAGTCCATCTCTTGGATATGGGGATAAACAATCTTTTTTATTCACTGATATGTGGACAAAAGAAAAGAAAACAGTAAATTATCTGTTTACAGAAAGAAAAGTTACAATCATTTGTACTTACTTGTCTGCTACCCATTGAATCCTTTTGAGATCTTTTATACAATATCTATTAGTTTCTGTGTTAATTATTAAATTAATTATTAATTTTCATAAATAGTCTTTTTGAAACACATTTCAGAATAAAAACTAGCAATAAAAAATGACGTTTCAATGTCCCGGAGATCATTTTCAAGTTGTAGAAAAGGCAAATGAAGTATACATATATAAGTACAAATTTGGGTGTAAAAATGTCCAATGATAAAATATGTAAATACAAGCGCTAAAATGTAAGTGTTGAAGTTATAAAATACCATAAAAAACTAATAAGTAACTTTGCATGGATTGAATCTGACTGTTTGTTCAAAGTTGGCTTAAGCTCCTTCATAAAGAGCATTTTGTAGATCAGGCAGGTGCTTTTACTGTGGCTCTTTCTCAAGATCTTAGAATCACGATATAATTGTGTCACTTGGGACTGTTCCATGTTGCTCTTTAATGTGATTCCCGATTGAAGACAATCCTTTGTGTTCCTCAGCGTACTGATAGAGGTGTTGGCCGTATACTTGACATAGTTTGCATCACACAAACCACACTTGTAGTAGTAAACAACGTGTTGTCTTTCCTTTTCTTTCTTTTCCTTCATTTACGTTACGCTGGGTACTGAAGTCAGAGAATGTCTGTCTGAGACGATCACATTCCAGGTGGAGCAGTTGCCAGGTAGATGACACTTTAAAGGCATGATCCAGCATTGTTTTTAGCAATGACTTCTTGTATCTAACATCGACGTGGCTCTTGTAATGTAGTAATAATCCATGTCAGTTGGTTTTCTGTACGCCCTTGTCTCCAGGTGACCATTGCATTTCCTGATCTCCATTCCCAGGAAAGGAAGTTTAACGTGTTCGCCAAGTTCCATGGTGAAGCTGACAGATGGATGGCTCTCATTTAGGGAGGAAAGGAATACTTTAGCTGTTTCACTGTCAGGCATCATGTTCAATGTGTCATCCACATAGTGTTTGTAGAACTCGGGTTCTAACTCGGGAACCCGTAAAAATGAAACCGATATTCACCCCGTCTATACAAGCCACAAGATCAGACGAGAGATCAAACCAAAAGAAAAGAAGCTGCCTATCATTAACCAGCAACACGTTGTTTACTAGTACAAGTGTGGTTTGTGGGATGTAAACTATGTTGGGTATACGTGTGGACACCTCTATCAGCACATTGAGGAACACAAAGGATTGTCTTCAATCAGGAATCACGTTAAAGAGCAACATGGAACAGTCCCAAGTGATGTATATCGTGATTTTAAGATCTTGAGAAAGTACCAATAAATTTATTGAAAGTAAGTTTGACTGCCTGACCTACGAAATGCTCTTTATAAAGGAGCTTAAGCCAACTTTGAATAAACAGCCAGGTTCAATCCATGCAAACTGAAAGTAATTTATATAGTTATTTATAGTATTTTATTATTTTAACACTTATATTTTAGTACTTGTATTACATATTTTATTGTTGGATGTTATCACACAGTAATTTGTACTTGTATATGTATATTTCATTCGCTTTTTGTACATCTTGAGAATGATCTCAGGGAGATCAAAACGTCGTTTTACAACACTAGTTTTTATTCTGAAATTATTAATTCAACAAACAAATAATTAGTGAAAAGTGGGCGCAATCAGGACTTCCAGGCAAAAAAGGTGGGATGGTGGGATTAACAGGAAGAAATGAGTGGAAAAGCAGGATCTGGGACCCTCAGTTCTGTTGCAAAGCAAGCAGGAAGCGGAAGAAAATGAAAGAAATGTAGGGGAAAACACGAGACATAGTTGCATGCTCTACTGCTTCCTAAGTGCTTTACAGCAGAACAGAGCACAGTCGACTGGCTTCTTTATTTGTTTTATGGAAAACAAATACTTATTTCCCCACGCATTTGATGAATTTTCAAACCAAACTTAACTTAAGGTGGCTCAAAGCAGTTTTCTGTTTTTTTGAAATTTATAGAACTAGGTACAATTTTTCAGGCTTGGAACTGTTCTGTTTTGAATGGCTGTGCTATTCTTTTAAGGTAACTTTCCACTGTTCCTTTTATTGTGTTTAAGTCATAAAGATAGCACTGTCCTGATGTGAAGTTTATATGAAATAATTCATATATGAACTGCGGTTGTAGATGAAAGTGAAGAATGATCATCGCAGTTAATTTTCCAATTTAAGCAATTGGAAAGAAGAAGCCTGAAAAAATCAGGGCTTCAACGGGATTTGAACCCGTGACCTCCGCAATACCGGTGCGATGCTCTACCAACTGAGCTATGAAGCCACACATTGGGAGCGAGGTCAATTAGTTGAGTTCATATCTTCCCGTGAGGAGTGAAATGATGTGAAGTTTATATGAAGTAATTCATATATGAACTGCGGTTGTAGATGAAAGTGAAGAATGATCATCGCAGTTAATTTTCCAATTTAAGCAATTGGAAAGAAGAAGCCAGAAAAAATCAGGGCTTCAACGGGATTCGAACCCGTGACCTCTACGATACCAGTGCGATGCTCTACCAACTGAGCTATGAAGCCACACATTGGGAGCGAGGTCAATTAGTTGAGTTCATATCTTCCCGTGAGAAGTGAAATGATGTGAAGTTTATATGAAATAATTCATATATGAACTGCGGTTGTAGATGAAAGTGAAGAATGATCATCGCAGTTAATTTTCCAATTTAAGCAATTGGAAAGAAGAAGCCTGAAAAAATCAGGGCTTTAATGTGATTCGAACCCGTGACCTCCGCGATACCGGTGCGATGCTCTACCAACTGAGCTATGAAGCCACACATTAGGAGCGAGGTCAATTAGTTGAGTTCATATCTTCCCGTGAGGAGTGAAATGATGTGAAGTTTATATGAAATAATTCATATATCAACTGCGGTTGTAGATGAAAGTGAAGAATGATCATCACAGTTAATTTTCCAATTCAAGCAATTGGAAAGAAGAAGCCTGAAAAAATCAGGGCTTCAACGGGATTCAAACCCTTGACCTCTGTGATACCAGTGCGATGCTCTACCAACTGAGCTATGAAGCCACACATTAGGAGTGAGGTCAATTAGTTGAGTTCATATCTTCCTGTGAGGAGTGAAATGATGTGAAGTTTATATGAAATAATTCATATATGAACTGCGGTTGTAGATGAGAGTGAAGAATGATTTTTTCAGGCTTCTTCTTTCCAATTGCTTGAATTGGAAAATTAACTGCGATGATCATTCTTCACTTTCATCTACAACCGCAGTTCATATATGAATTATTTCATATAAACTTCACATCATTTCACTCCTCATGGGAAGATATGAACTCAACTAATTGACCTCACTCCGAGTGTGTGGCTTCATAGCTCAGTTGGTAGAGCATCGCACCGGTATCGCGGAGGTCACGGGTTCGAATCCCGTTGAAGTTCATATATGAATTATTTCATATAAACTTCACATCATTTCACTCCTCACAGGAAGATATGAACTCAACTAATTGACCTCGCTCCTAATGTGTGGCTTCATAGCTCAGTTGGTAGAGCATCGCACTGGTATCACAGAGGTCAAGGGTTTGAATCCCGTTGAAGCCCTGATTTTTTCAGGCTTCTTCTTTCCAATTGCTTAAATTGGAAAATTAACTGCGATGATCATTCTTCACTTTCATAGCACTGTCCTGTTACATAGCAACAAACTTGACCCACTTTGACCATCAATTGCATGTATCTTAAAAATTAAGCGGGTGACCCCATAATTATTTTTTTGATAAGTCTTTTTTTACACACAGAAGAAAGAGGGAAAATTAGAAAAAATTCTGCGGAGTAGATTTTGCTTAAATTAAAAAATGGAAATTCCCAATTTGGAAAAACACCACTCTGCAGTTTTTTACAATTTTGCACATTCTGCTCTTGCTGTTGAATAACTTTCTGCACTAAAAAAGTAGGGTCACCAGATCCGTTTTTGAGATATTAGCTTCGTAAATAAGGAATTTTTTGGGGTGCGTTCTATGTGCAAATTAAAATCTCAGCTTGGCAAGATTGTACTTTGTACACACATAAAGGCAGTCTGCTGCTCAGTGAAGCCTGCAATTCCACGCAAATACCCGCAAATAGTGTTTTCTTTTTTGCTGTTGTCGTTAGCAGCATAAGCGGTAGAAGAAGAGTACCATAAATACCCGAAGGTGAGACTGGCCTTATAAACAGAATGAAGAAAACTCGAAGAGTAGTTTTTTCCTGCTGTTTTTTTAGATTGATAGCCGGTGCGATTGATCGCAACATCAACATCACAATGTTCATTTACATTCCAGCACAGCAGTTTTAAAGAATGTTTTTTCATTTGAAATTGCCTGAAGGATGAATGTTTTCGAAGGTAAAAATAAGCGATATCGCAAACAGCTAAATTTGGTGGTTTTACAAAGTGGGCCTTGCGCCGTCATGTTTGTTGTGAGTTTTGCAAACTTCAAATCCTGCACGTTATCTCCGACACCTTGGGTGATCATGTGATGCCTCACTCTGAAGTGCGCGTCAGAGCCCAGGCTTCTCACGGAAATATTACTGTTTTGAGCCACCTTAACTATGTTCCAAACAAGGACAAGTGGCGTCAGCGTGAATCTGCTCTCTGATAAAGCACACTAAAATAAGCCAATCATAATTTTTGTTAGAATTGCTCAAATAATTTGGTTGGCTAATGAGACAACAGCTGTCAATCACAAACTGGACTTCAGCTAAGCTTTCAGTTTTGAGTGGCTTAGGCGAGTGGCTTTCAAGAGAAGAACGTTTGCTTCAAAATATGGATCTAAAAGTTTCTTAGTCCAGAGGAATCTGGCCTCATGGCTCATGAACATGTCCACTTTTCCAATGGAAATTATGAAACAAAGAGCTCAAAACTTATGGATGATAATGTAAAATGTTGAGTTGTATTTGAAAGGAGCTACAGTTAGTTAAGCTTACAGCTTGCAGCAAGATTGCCCAAACTAGCATCAAAGTTGGAAAGACTAGACTGCTCCCACTGGTTCTACTCTGAGTACAGGGGAGAATATCAGTGCAAACTTTCAACTGATCACTCGTCAAGTGAGCGTTGATATGAAATTGTTGAGGTTTACTTTGCTGAGATGACAAGAGATCACCAATGCATGTAAGTGGCATTTGAGCATTTTTAAAAAAATTAAATGAAAACTTCTCTTCATAAACAGAGACAGCTCAATTGGTGTTTTCTGTCGTTGGCCTGTCAGCCTTCTTAGCAAATATAATGTATTTTATCGAAGCATTTATTTGAATCTAGCAAAACTTGTTATTTTAGTACAGTTTTAACACTACTGTTGCTAACAATAGTCACCATGCAGCCGTATTTAGTGTAGACAAATGGCTTGTTTCCACTGCATTTATCTGAGTTGTAAGGAATGTTTAATTTGGGGCAACTTGGTCAAAGTTTCGAAGCAAAAATTTGAAAACCAGCTTACTGTCATAAGTCCGTGCTCTGTTCTCTGATAAAGCATGCTGTTTCAGCCAATCAGAGTGCATGTTATATGAAAACTTTGGTATAATTAAATAAAGAAGCCTAAGCCGTGTATTACACTGTGATAAAACACGACGGGCATTTGAGAACATGAGGGAAATGAAGAAAACATGAGCCACAGGCAAGTGTTTTCTCCATTTCCCGAGGTTTTTGATCAATCAGAGCATACACAGAGTCCTTTCTATATTATAAAAATTGGTCCACTGTGCGTACATGTGTGGCTTACAAGTTATACTTTTAATTAGGACAAAACTGAATTATCATGAAAAACAATGAAAGACACTACTAAAATTTTCAACTTCAAAGGTCAGTGATCGATAGTAGAAGATGAAAATATGAGGTATTTTAGAGAATAGGGTGCTATTACAGAGAATCACAAAGTGTGCTCGTGTGAGGCTTCCAACTATTTTTATCATACTAAAACTTACGATATGGTAAATGAGATGCTGCTGTTTTGTAAATGTATTTGCTAATTTGCGAATAATTGAAACTTATTGCTTCAGCTTATAACTAAAAAGATGAATAGGCCTTGATGAATATATCCCAAACCAAACTTTAAAAAAAACAACCAAGAAATATGAATTTTTCTTAAGGGTTTAGCACACTATTTGTAAAAGTCAGCAAAATCAGCAAAAGATTACCTGATTTGTTGTATTATACATTCATTGTATTATTTCCTGCTGCAAAGCAAGCCCTCTAAAATGTAGGCAATCAGTTAATTGGGGAGCATTTGCCATTTTTTGTGCTAGCTGATGAGATGAGATATTTGTTACTGGAGTGTAGGTATCTTAAGTTTCAATCAATCAATCAATCAAGCAGTCAATCATTCAATCAATCAGTCAATCATTTAATCAATAACATTTTAGCTTCATTTATACCACAAAGTACAAGCTCACACCATGTCAAAGCATAACCACAATAGCTCTAAATTGAGTGGATTCTCAAGAAAGCCTAAATCTTTTTATGAAGCCCGCAAATAATTAACAGTTACTCCATGAGTGCAGGTTGGATATGAGACAATGGATAGCCAACGAGGCATGTAGCATTGAGTTGACTATAATCATTTCATATCCAACAAGTATGTCCATCTGTCTTCTCATTGGCTAAAAGCCTACAGTTAATTCTGGGAAACAGTGCAACCTACAGATTATTCACTAATCTGCTAACAGATTAGTGAATAATCCATAGGTAAGTGTTATCAGCCGAAGCCTTTGGCTTCGGCTGATAACACTTACCTTGATTATTCCGGATATCACAAAAACCTCATCCAATAATTGCTTATAATTAAATAATACATATAAACTTACCATAATTATTTGTAGAGTATTGCATAATTCCTGAATGAAATACTAGTATTATGGCTATCAAGCCAATGAAAACTCAAACTGTATTATGCAATGATCCAGTTTTAAATAAAACTGATTGTATATACATTGTATGGCTTAACAAATTTAAATAAGACAAATCCATACCTCACATTAATGTACATGTATGGTCAACAATGTTAATTTAAAAAAATAGCAAAGAAATCATTGTCTAAATCTCCTAATATAACAAGCTTACTTTTTGAACAATGTGATTATAATCTCTAAGTACAGTAAGCAAATGCAAATCAACTCTAATATGGTAATTTATTTCACTTTTGAATATCTTATTTTTACAAAGAGAAAAGGTCACAGTTCATATTCAAAATGAGGCAAAGAAGCGTACTTACTCAAAAGGGTAAAAATATATGCTGCAAATTGATGGCTTTACAGTCTACTGATTGATGAATGACCTCTTCTGTGACTTACATTTTTTAATAAGTAATTCCACTAATTCCATCCAAATGTAAAGCGACGAAATATGTTACCCTCTTGTTTCCGAAAGTCTAGAGAAGGAATCTGTGATTTATATTTATTGTTTTCAAACTCAAGCGGTACTGTCTTTGAATTTGTGGTCACCGATGGAGACATTTTAAACTTTGACGGTTCAAAGCAATGAATGTTGGCTCTTAAAAGTACCACGGCTCCTGCAGTACCTGCACTGGACACATGCCAAGTCTGTCCTAGCTTTCACGAGGAACTTTACTCTGGATGTCTCGATTTGTCAACTTGCATGAACACCTAAAAGTGAAACAACAATTGCAAACAAGTTTCGTTATTTGTACTTAATTACGAAACTAGATTTTTGACATGTAAAAGAAAATTAATGATAAGATGCAGAACTCAAGACTAAGCTCAAAATGAAAAACGACTTACCTTTAAAACTATAAGCAGGGGAAACTAGAGCCCATGCTTACAACCGAAATCGCCGACTCAGACTAGTGCACCATGGGATACAAGACCACATGACTGGCTCTAGTACTCTTGTAGACAAACAAATAAATAAGTAAATAAATCAGATCATGACATAGTGTGGCTACACACTTCGTGTAAGCCACGCAATAATTGATAATGATTGATTCATCGATTGTTATTGATTGTTATCGGATTTTATTTTTGTCCTTATACAAGTTACACTGATAAAAAGTTTGACAAAATTTGTCTGTAATTTGTCTAATTATCATAGCCTACATACAGTATTATGCAAAAGTAAAGATGACGAAAAGACGTCGAACTTTCGAAAGATGTTTTGTTGGGTTTCAAGTGAAAAAATCACAATCTTTCTCGAAAATTCAAGATAGCGAAATTCAAAGTAGCAAATTTTCAAAGCAAACAAATGAAAATTTGAAATCGGGTAATTCGAAGCAGCGAATTTTGGTGACATGAACCACAATGAATGACATCGCCGAACAAGCGTATGTAAATAAACTATCGAAAATAGATTCAATGATCCGTCAGTTTATTCGGCTATTTCCAACGAAAAAAAAGCGATTGCATCACACAACGAAAAAAAGCGATTACCTCACAAGTAATTCCTTAAACACAGACTCATAAACCTTGTTTTAGCAACTTTGATTTTCAAGCCCATGTATTGATCGGTAAAACTGGGCGGCAATTCCACAAGGAGATCAAGTCTGTTGACGTGACAATGTTTACAGAAACCCACTTTCCCAAAACAAACAGCGTAGAAATGAGACAGAACTTTTGCAGACAAAATTTTTATTTTATGAAACATTACATTTTGTTTTGGAACCAAAACTCAAAAGCTCTCAAATGTCTTTTGGGTGTTTTTAGCCCGAGCAGTGCCTGTCTCGATCAGTTCCAGAGTTGACTGGTACAAAACGGTCTTCAGACGTCTTATTTTGTAAACTGAATCCTTACCAGGTTTAAAGGCAGTAAGCTTATTTTAAACATTTTCTGCTTCCATATCGACCTTAAGCATCGACCTAGTGGTTCGTATTTATGCCCAGGCATGTGCCACGTCACTTGAATGCCATGTCAATGGATGTGGACAAACTTGGAAAACTTACGAGCCCACAGTGGTTCGGCCTTCGTTATAGATGTTGCCTTCGTAGCTACGTCATGTAAAGGGAAAGTGAGGCATTCGCAAGGAAAGAATACTTTTTACACACGCTGAAGCCAGAGTAAGTTGTTTGTTTTGCTCTCTGCCTGGGAAAAAGTAGACTTGCCACAAGGCAACCTTGTGAGTTTTAGGGTAGAATAGCGAAGGAGTTGTGAGGTTTTTAGGCCGCATAGTGGCCGTGCAAGGGTCGCTAAGTGGCCAAGTGAGTGACGATCATCTCTCATCTGGCGGGTTATGAATAAACAAGACGAGGAAGCCTAGGCAAAAGGCTTAGAGTCTAGGTAAAAGGCTGAGAAAAATGTAGGAAGATCGACACACACAGGTTTGGGAGAAAGGGGGTTGGGGGTTATAACGATTTCTACTAGTAAGACAATGTAATAGGCTTTCCTCAATTAAAACAATAGTAAATAAAGCAGTTTTCAATTGACTGTCGAAATTAAGTAATCAGGCAATTACTTTGGTTTTAGTTTTGTTATTACTGCAATTCAAGATTCGCCGAGTAGTCAACCACAAAAGAGTTTCAACGGGAATGATTGTGTAATGCATGTTGGCACTATCGAACACTAGCGGTTGCTATGGTAATACAAAAACAAGTTCGCGTGGAGTCTGGGTTACGAAAACATGGCGTGGGTCGGCGAGTGGCTTTTGTGGCCTCCAAACGTGAGCCAAGAAACGACCAAAGAATAATTACGCAGATGCGAAGCAATCTGCGTTAGAAATTAGGACAATTTGTTTTCCTTTCTTCATGGTAGTTGCAAATTGTAACAAAAGTTGTTATTGGCTACAGATAATGACACTAGCCAATGGTAGCTCCTGTTGTTTTTTTATCCACTTTATGTGAGATTGCCCCCTGTATAAAAAATATTATTATCATTACTATTATTATTATTATTATTATTATTAAAATAATAACAAGAACTTTATTGAAATCTCCTTAGAAAACCTATTTACAAATCTTCACACATTCCACTATAATAATAAAAATAATGATAACAATAATAATAACTTTTTCAAAATTTTAGTGTCATTATGTATTTATTTAAACTTTCAATTTGATCTTCACGCGGATGTCTGTTAAACCTGTAATTATTATTATTATTATTATTATTATCCGGATTCAAGGTTGATTTTGTCGTAACATGGAAGGCTTCATGCGGTAAGCCCTGAGACGGCTTCATGAGATACACAAACCCTGAACTTGTCGCAAAATGTGAGCAAATGTTACGCGTGACAAGTTGTGAGTTTGATGAACAAGCAGCAAAGCCAAAATTTGTGGCTCAAAGTAGACCCGCTCTCTAGTATTCACAACAACAAAGTTGATCACGCGAGGTGAAAAACCTGAAACATCAGCCAAGTTAAGAGTTTTTGTATCGAACATATCATCGCCGCCTTTAAAGTGGCAATATGCGAGATACGGGTTTTTGTTTCTCATATTTAGCCACCTTTAGAAGACAGCGCAACATATTCATTTTTTTGTAGTGCATGCTAGGTGGACTGCATGTGTTGAAAGAAAATTTGAAAGTATATATTTAATAAAGAACCTAATTGAAATAACCTCTTGTTTAGTTATTATAAACTTGGATTTCACTGTTTTGAGCTTAATTTATTTTTGCATTTCTTTGATTTGAAAGATTCAAACCTGAACAAGTGTTTTGAATGCTTGAGGAAGGACTTATTGTTTACCCTGCAACTTACTTAATCTGACCAAATGTCTCAAATGTATGTTGTTTACACTTTCAGATCAGACAGCAGTGTCTTAAGAAACTAGCATTCATTTTTAAGAACGAGCAAAGCCATACATAGCAAGCCGAATGAGAACTGTATGGGTCATAGAAAACATGGAGTAATATTCGCAAAAACTGTTCAGAATAATAGAAAACAATATATTGATTCGAGAGCATCCATGTGGTCTAACTCGGTTCAGGTGACACATATGGAAATAGCGTTCAGAAATTACTAGCATTTTGATTTCTTTTCTCACTTAGAAAGAGCATGTTTGTTTGCTCGAGGTCGTTTTATCTATTTCTGAACGAAAAGGTGTTTTTTCTCCAGTATAAGTGCTGTATTAAAACGAGATTTTTAAGGTGTTCAGCCTAAGAATTTGCTGGCTTTACGGTAATTGTTTGGTTACAACTCTCAGAATATGTTTACATTACCTATTAACCCGTTAGGGGAAATCTCTGAATTTTTCTCATGTGACTCCTATCAAGCCAAGATCACACAGGTCATCAGAAGCTTTTTTTTATGTGAGAAATTCCCTTCACTCTTGTATTTACTTGTCTTTTTTGCTGATATTTTAAGATCGTGTGACTGCAAGTTTGTTTTTAACTTCTGAGCATGTGCAAGGTGCCACAGAAGAATCGTAAATGTCATTGTAGCATAATGGAAAAGGGAACTGTCACAAAAGCCAAATCTTTGTTTGTGGGGGGCTTGGAAATTTCCCCCAAAACATCTTTGCACAGAAAACATGCCCAGACTTTTTGCACAAAAATTCAATGGCCCGAGGTCCGTGATTGATAAGCCCACCTTCGTAGAGAGGGGGGAGGATAACAACAACTAAGGTTTTCTCTTTCCTTCAGAAAAGAAAACATTTACAATTTTCACTTAATTTCATTACTGGGCCTCACTCTTCGCACAGAAACCAACAGTGATCACTGCAAACTTAAAAAAAAACATTTGCGTTAAGGCCTCTAGGCCTCTAGGCCTGTTGTTGTGTAAGAGCTGCGTTGCTTATAACATAACCTGAACAGTAAAGGAAACCTTTGAAGTATATCCAGGTAAGTCTTATAGAACGGTTACGTAAACAGACAAGCTTACCCATTGTGAGATGAGAGCAGAAAAGAATCATCACGGCAAATTTGAACTTGACAAATTGTCGTCCACAAAATGCTTGGGAATGTTTGAGCAGAGCTAATAAAGAGCGAAATTTTGTTCAGATGTTCAAAGTAATTTATCAAACAGAGCGATTTTTCACTTGAAAATTCAAAGTCAATTTTTGTTCCAAGTGCATTGTCGTTTGAAAATTCACGTAGTTGGAAACAATAGGCGTTGCGAATTATCATGACTTTTCATAAAAAATTCCCTTCAATCGAAAATTCAATATTTTTTCGTTGAAAAGCCAAGAAAAGCCACAAATTTTGGCGGAATACGTGTGCATTACTTTTGCACAATACTGTACATGTACCTTTTACAATCATCAAAAAAAAAGAAGTGTGACATTCTTGTGTTGCTTTCTATTGTTTTGTTCCCTATACAAATCATGATATCCCTACTGGACAAATAATTTACATTTTCACACGTGCACTTATACAAATTTAAGAGCTACGGTTTCATTATTTTAAAATAGCTTGCAAATCCGTTCAAGTAAATTGTGCACCACGTACGTATCCAGGATCTGTTCTGTTACTACTTTATCATTCTGGTGGGATTTCTGTAAGTCGTGTTTGTTATGGGTTTCTTTATTATTTGTGTAGCTTTCTTCATTATTGTTGTATTCATTTTCTATATGCTTGAAATTTTTGTACTCAAACTCATATTCGTGTAAACAAATAAAGTTGTACGATGTTTGAAGTTCAGTCCCAGTTTGATTTCCACACCATTAGTACTATAGGGAAACAGTGATAACAACTAGAACAGAAACAACTAACGAAAGCATTTTGGGCTTGACATTTTTCTTTGCTGGTTTAAAACACCGGAAGAAGCTCAAGCTAGAGTAGCAGTGTACAACGATCCAGTCTCATCGTAGCATCAATCTGCATTGAGATGAAGGAAAATAAACAACAGAGTCAGTGTTCTGTGTTTTCAATTATTTGCATTAGGAAACAAATGCAATAATAGATCTCGGAGAAGGCCAGAAGAAAATATAATCTAGTAGCATAGCAGTAATCTTTGCTGCCATAAATATTGACCAGGGGCAATAAGTGAAAAAGAAGTAGTTTTCAGGATGCAGTTGATAGTGCAACGGATGAATGGACATGCCAAGATTCTTGTTTAGACCCCAGAAGACCTGGAGAAGAGATCACTCCACCTGGACTTTGATTCCTTAGCTTGAAATCGACATGTCATCTCAATAAAAATGCTGAAGATGAATGCCTGTCTCGTGTTGTTCCAAATATTATTTAATTACACAATAACAAAGTCATTGATAACAATTGATATTCCTGAAGATCAATTTTTGCCAATCGATAGCAATCAATAAAAGAAATTTTTCTGAATTTGATTGTTATTGATTGCAGATATCAATCGATAGGAATCAGAGATTGATATCGATTAAATTGATTGATTTCCAATATCGATTTTTATCAATTGATTGCGCCTGGAAGTTAAGGGCTTTGGTTCATTTGGGTTGCAGAATTTTGGTAGAATTCAAGGTAATTTATCTTGTTGATTCCTACTATTACCTTTGTTTGAATGTATTAAGTGGCTCTGGTGACCACTGTTGATTTGAGTCAGAGTTTCAAATCTTCTCAGTCTGATTAAAAGTACTATGTGAACGAACGACTCGATTCACAGCACTTTGCATTTGTGTTTAGTTTACTGATCTGAACAAATGGCCACTGCAAAAATTAATATGTGCAAAGACTTTCGTCGGCAAATTTCCATGCAAATAGTTATCCCAAGTCGGGCTATTCTGAAATTCTTTCTACAAATCTTTGAAGTGATTCTGGTTTATTTAGTTCAGCTCTGGATTCCCTGTGGTACAAGGAGATCTGTTAGATCTTATAACCACGCTTTTAAAATTTAACTGTTTGCTTAGCAGTACAGTCGCAACGCAGTGCACATTCCAAAGCAGTCCTTGATGATTCTTTTGTTACTGTAGACATCACATCACTTGATCAACAGAAACTCTATTATTGCACCATCAGTTGTAGCCGTTGTGAAATCTCTGATGGCGTAATGGTCTTAATCTGGAACTTTCTTCAGGATATGTATGGGCATGAATGATATGAACGATACGATAATAACACTATTAACAACAGCTTCCTTTCTTAAAAGTCATGATTAAATTTAATTAGTGTTTTCAACGAGTAAAGGGCTAGCAAAGTAGTCACGAGTCACATAATTCAAGACTTCCATCATCCACGGCTACCTTTAGTACAGTGGTTATTTCCCTACCAATGACGTAATCCTTGCACGTTCTGACACGTTCTTTGCTTGGCTTGCAAATATTTAATTTTCCTTCTGATCACGGAACTCACTGCAATGAAACAGCCAAAGAATTTACTTCACTTGCCTAAAACTGCAAGAAATACTTACAAAATTGCAAATAAATTAATGACCGTCGCTTCTGCCGAAATAAACTTGCAAAGTAAACACGATCTTATTTGTCACATAGTGAAAGTGACAGCTGCAATGTCAGCACATTCCATGGCTGACGTAATACCTTTTTTAGCATATTTATTATTTCCCTTCAAATCCAACACTGATCAAAAAAAAAAGAAAATATATTTTACCCACAGTAAAGAAAACAATATCCATAACATTGTCCTTGTATTGAAACTAAAGAATGATCATCGCAGTAAATTTTCCAACTTAAGCAATTGGAAAGAAGAAGCCTGGAAGAAATCAGGGCTTCAACGGGATTCCAACCCGTGACCTCCGCAATACCAGTGCGCTGCTCTACCAACTGAGCTATGAAGCCACACATTGGGAGTGAGGTCAATCAATTGCGTTCATATATTCCCGTGAGGAGTGAAATGATGTGAGGTATATATGACATAATTCATATTTGAACTGCGGTTGTAGATGAAAGTGAATATATCAATAGTGTAGAAAGTTGGAAGATAAACATGCAACACATCTAAACAACCTATATGTTTAAGACCACCAAGAAAAGGTTATTTCATTGACATATTATGGAAATTCATTACTGCTCTTCAATATCCACTACTCTTCTCTTCAGTTCAAAACTGGCACCAGTATCCTTTAAATATAGAAAAACCGTAGCCAGGAGAAAACATATTAAAAATTTATAAAAATTGTTCACTGACTATATATACTATCGACTTAAAAAAATTCTCAAGTGATTCACAAGGGTTCTTTCCGCATTTGCAAGACACTAGAACCATGGCACACTGCTTCAATAAATCTTGCAAATACATGTAACAATTCAAGGCCACTCCCTAATCAATAGTCTATTCTTTTCAAAAAGAACAATTAGTTTATTGAACAATTAGTTTATTTCCATTAATTTTTATTGTATTCTTTTTATAGTCCACCTATTTTTTATATACATTTGTAATTGTCAGTTTTTCCATTTTTATCCATTGAAGGTTGTAGTCTGAAAGCCGAAAGCTAGGAAGTTTTAACTCTGTGTAGTCAGTGAACATTTTTTACAAATTTTTTCCAATATCCCTGTTTGATGTCATTAACCCCAGTCTCCATTGCCCTCAGTCGTGTGCTAAATAATTCTGACTTCGTGGTTTTAAACAAAGACAAAGATTGTTGGGGGGAGCTTATGGGCTCTGAAAGTATTCACCCCTGTCAAGGGTATGCTTTTGAAACAGTCCGCAGTATAGGAATCAGGATTTTGGTAAACAATTGGGGATATAGATATAAAAATAATTGGGAGTTTCTGATTTTTTATTAACTTGATTAAATAACCAAATTTATAGTATGGAATATTGGCAGGGAAAGTATCTCTAATTCCAACCAACAATCAGATGTCCAAATATCAGCTGAATATCATATCCTCTGCTATAACCCAAAAAGTTCATTTTCCCAGCAACACACCCCATCAGCAAATTGTTAGAGTACCTTCCCTTCAATTCCTCCCCTCTAATATCAAACACACTTCACTAATCTCTGATTACTTCTACTTTTAGCCTTCATCAATGGCAATATGTTGTGGGTTTTGACTTTCTAAAATCATGTTAATGAAGTGCCCATTGTACCGGTTCAATTTCAGAGTTTCCTTGGATATGCTTTCTGTCCAGGCCAGCAGAAGTCCAATGTGGTCTGACAAGATTACCAAAGCATTTTGGCGTGGGCGTGACAGTCGAGAAGAACGGCTCAAGCTTGTTATGATGGCAAAAAAAAATCCAGACCTATTTGATGCTGCACTTACAAACTTCTTTTTCTTCAAGCATGATGATATCAAATATGGTCCCAAAGTCAAGCATGTGTCATTCTTTGATTTCTTCAAGGTGAGCTGTAATAATTTTTGTTAACAACATGTATGTTTTTGTTTGCCACCCTTAAACAGTGGCATTGTGGTGAACTTCTCCACTACGTGAAAATCACAAGCCCAACAGGGATTTACACATAATGACTCCTATAGGAGCCATCAATTTCATAACAGTCACTGACCAATAAAGAACAAATGCAAAATATGTACACGAATGCAAGAATGCTCACACTCCTTAATCCCTGCCTTCTTATACGCTACAGAGATTAAGTTCGGAAAATAGCGCAGTCATTCTTTGTTTGTTTGTTGTTTGTTTCAAAAACAGACATAGTGATGTACTTTTCTTTCTTCCCTAAGTCTCTCACGCATTATAGTTCACCACTAATTTTTCTCCAATCCTTTTTGGTTTAAATTGATCACAAGACGCGATAGTGTTCATCCACAGAGAGACACTATCTGCCCATAGTGCCCATTTGAGGAGAATACCCAGATGGATAGTACTCGTCTGTGAACATTTTTCTGCAAACCAGCAGGCTTATAGAAAATAAACAATTAAAATTGTATTAAGTGGGTTTTTGTCTATTTCTTTTTCAAATTTTACGTTTGGCTTTCATGGCTTTCACAAACTCTATGGCTTTACCAATATCACACATTTGATTTCTACACTACTAATATACTGAAGGAAAGTAAAATATACGGTTGTACTAACGCACTAGAGGAAAGTAAATATACATCATACTAACAAACTGAAGGAAAGTAAAATATGCTGTGGTGCTAATGTTCTGAAGGAAAGTAAAATATCTGGTTATACATATTATTACAATATTATTACTATTGTATACGCATTGCATATCTAGAGTGTTGTGTGCATGACAGACGCCTCCTTCGACGCCGACGCCTCCTTTGTGAAAAATCCACTGTTCCTCTCAATTCCTTGTTAGATATTCCTCGCTCCATGGAGTCAGCCAATTTTCAGGCGGTGAACATTGAAAATGCCTTGTCCCAGGAACACTCGGAATTTGCTCACCAACTATCAACACCAACCCTCAGCGAAGAAGAATAAGTGAATTTTACTTCAGACAAACAGCAACAATGTACACATTGCGGTAACCAGCCCGACCACCAGCCACGAACCCCCAGATGCCCTGCTTTTTGTAAGACATGTTCCCACTGTGGAACCCTACACCATTTTGGATGTGTGTGTATGAAAAGAACCATAAATCCAGGTCACCCAAATGGCAAACAGGCAGGGCTACCCAAGGCTCGATATGCTTGTTACTCTTCGGATGAGGATGAAAGTCATGAGGCATTTCAACTCAACCTTAGCCAAGAAAAGTCAGATATCACAGTTACCATCAAAGGCACCCCAGTCAACGTTTGCATTGATTCTGGTGCCACAGCAAACAACATTGACTAACAACATATGAGGCAATCAGTGCTGCAAAAACAGTACCCTTAAAACCCACAAATGTGAAACTTCACCCTTATGGAGAAGATAACCCTGCACCAATTCCCCTTGCCAGATCATTTTTCGGACTGATCAACACTCCATTCACGCAGACAGATCTGACGAGGTTCCTGGTGCTCAAAGCACAGAACCTCAACCCGGCTGGAAATGTTGCATATTGCTGCTTCTACCACTACTGAACATCCACCTGTACATGGTGAATACCAGTCCCTTTTACAGAAGTTCCCAGCAGTGTTTAGTGGCAAGATCAGGAAACTAAAAGATTACCAGCTCAAGCTGAATATTGATCCAACTGTACCACCAGTTGTACATAATTCCCGACCTACACCCTTACACTACCGTGCCAAGGTGGAAGCCAAGCTGAAACAGCTTGAAGATCAAGATATCATTGAACAGGCCACAGGTCCAACACCCTGGGTGTCACCTCTCGTCATTGTCGATAAGCCGAATGGTGACGTAAGACTGTGTGTTAACATGTGTAAGCCCAACAAGGCTCTTTGCCGTACACACCACCCATACCCAACATCTGAAGAAATTCTACAAGACCTAAAAGGCGCCAAGTTCTTTTCCAAAATTGATCTCAAAGAATGTTATCACCAAATTGGACTGGCTGAATCATCTCGCCACCTGACAACATTCAAAACACACGTTGGCCTCTGCCATTACAAACATCTGCCATATGGAGCATCAGTAGGCTCTGAGATATGCCAACATGTAATTGGGCAGGTCCTCGAGGAATGCCAAAATGTGAGGAACATTGCTGACAACATTCTGGCACATGGTACCACTAAAGAGGAGCATGACAGATCCTGAGAAAGTGTTTTGCTATGTCTCCAAGAGAAAAACCTCACAGTCAACCCAGCCAAGTGTCTATTTGGAGTCACTGAACTGAACTATTATGGATTCCACATCTCAGCACAAGGTGTATGCCCTGACAAGGATCGTATACACGCAATCAAGCAAATGCAACCGCCCAGCACAGCCACAGAGGCAAGAAGCTTTCTTGGATTAGTAAATACTGTGGCCCGTCTCGTTCCAAACCTTGCTGCTATGACAGAGCCTATATGAAGAATCACACAAAAGAACCATCCATGGTTGTGGGGCCCGGAGCAATCTGTAACCCTTAACAAACTGCGTGACCTCATATCTAGCGACACTGTTCTGGCCCACTTTGACCCCTCCCTCCCTCCCCACCCAGGTACGTCATGATGCCTGCAAGATTGGAATCAGTGGTGCCTTGACTCAGATGCACCCTGATGGTTCTATACAACTTGTTACATATGAAAGCCCTAGTCTGTCACCCGTTGAACAGCGTTATAGCCAAACTGAAAGAGAAGCCTTATCCAGAGTGTGGACATGTGAGAGGTTTTATTTTTACATCCATAGCAGTCAGTTTGACTTAGTGGGGGATCACAAGCCTCTGGAAGTTCTCCTCAATGGCTGTGGGAACCCTTCACCAAGAATCGAACGTTGGCAGTTACAGCTTCAAAACTATGGCCCACACATTGTTTACCCACCTGGCATCCAAAATGCTGTTGACTTTTTGTTGCGCAAAACTGTCGCAACCAACACACCTAGAGATCCTGTTGAGGAATATGTTAACTCCATTATAGTTGACTCCCTTCCTTCAGTCATCACTCTTCAAGAGCTTCTTCTCGCTTCCGAATGTGACCCTACTTTGAAAACCATCAAGGAGGCCCTGGACACTGGGAACTCTGGTCAGCTGCACCAAAGCCCTTTGCAGATCTAAAGGACGAACTTAGCCAGAAACGTGGGATTATTCTGCGGAACAGTCGTATTATTATCCCTGATACACTGCGTCCTTGCATTCCTCAGTTAGCACACGAGGGGTGCCAAGGCATCACCAAAGTTAAACAGCATCTCAGACAAGAGTCTGGAGGCCTGGCATAGATATTCAAGCTGAGAGATATATATGCAAATGCCTCGGTTGCCAAATTGTGGGCCCCACTCCTCCCCCAGAGCCCCTCCAAATGACAGATCCACCTAAACAAGTATAGCACACAGACCATGTTGACTACTGTGGCCCATTCCCATCCGGAGAGTATCTCTTTGTCGCTGTTGATGAAACATCAAAGTATCCTGAGGTCCACATCACACGCTCAAGTTCGGCAGCCACAGCCATTACACACCTTACCCAAATGTTCGCAACACATGGTATTCCTGAAGTCATTACATCGGACAATGTCTCATTCAGGTTAGAGAAGTTTATCGCATGTGTAAACAATTAGGCATTAAGCATCACAAAATTACGCCCCTGTGGCCAGCTGCCAATGCCTAAGTGGAACGGTTCAACAAAACTCTGGAGAAGACCATTTGTATTGCTTTGGTTGAAGGGAAGAACTGGCGTTCTGAACTGTTTGTGTTCTTAATGAATTACCAAAATACTCCCCATTTCTCCACTGGGGTATCGCCCGCATCCCTGATGATGAATGGTCATATCAGAACCAAGATTCCCTGTTTGGATCTCTCTCGCCCACCTAAGCTCCTCCAAATCGCATGTTCCAATGACAATCTGAGAAAGGCAAAGGCAAAGTCATAGATGGATAAACGACACAAAGCAACACCTTCAGACATTCGTCAGGGATATCAAGTGCTGCTGCTCCAGAAACGTCAAAACAAGTTAACCACAAGATATGACCCTAGACCCTTTACTGTTGTCAAAAAAAGAAGTCAACGTTGAACTTGCGAGAGGTGGGACACGGTTGTTTAGAAACATATCCGTGGTCAAGAAAGTGATTCCCACAGCAAGGAACACTGAACCCATCAGAAGACCTACCCAAGGAGAGAGCGTCCCCAGTCATGGGAAGATTACCTTACAGAACACTGTACATCTTGGCAGGTCTTTGCGAGAATGCCGTGTTCCCAGTCATCTTAATGACTTTCATTTGAGCTAGAACATTTCTCAGAAACTGTGCTTACTCAAATTCTATTGTGAGGCTAGTTGAGTTTAGTCAAGCTACCTTTGTTTTCTGTTACCTGTCCATGCCTTCATAGGAAAGGGGGGATATTGTAAACGCATTGCGTATCTAGAGTGCTGTGCGCATGACAGAAAAACATGTGCTCGCCCACCATGGAGGGTAGTTGAAATACAGAGTTGTGTTCTACCAAATGTTTTGGCTTATTGCCTTATGTTACAATAATTACAATATAAGGTTGATTAGTATATAAAAATTCTGCTCTCAATCAAAATGAATGATGTAATGCATCTTTTGATATCTTTCACAGATAAGGTAATGCATAGGCTCAACCTTGTTAGCTTTTTGTTTAATTTCTTTTGTCATCTTACTTTTTGTTTATGTCCTGTTTCGTTATCTTTTTGATTACTTATTTCTGCTTTTTTTTAACTTAACAGAGAAGTACTATGTAAAATTCAAATACTGTATCAGTGTAAGTGATTTATATAAGTGTAAACAACCCAAATGTATTTGTGTGTATAAATAAAGCGTGTGAAAAAATCAATATATCTTATTAGGCGTTTTGGTGTATAGTATTGCTGTATGTTTTTAGGAGCTGTGCCGTATTTTGACAAGCCCGTAGGGTGAGTCAAAATACAAACAACAGGTTAAACTGTAAAGCGATACTACACACCAAAATATCTAATAAGAGATTTATTATCCAATTGCTGTTAGCCAATAAATTTATCAGTGAAAGAGCGAGAGTGTGACAGTTTTGCGTACATGGGCCAACCTGTCCGGCAAACAGGTTTTCTACTGTACAAATAACTGTACAATATCGCTGTATATTTGTACTGTTATTTGGACAGTATTCGCTGCGGTTGGATAATAATCCCAATTAAAAAAATGAAAAAGTTCCAATAAAAGAAACTGTAACTAAAAAAAAAAAAAAGCAAACTGAAGGAAAGTAAAATATACAGTCATACTAACATACTGAAGGAAGTTAACTTAATACAACCGTGCTAACGCATTGAAGGAAAGGCAAATGTACAGTTGTACCAACAATCTGAACAGAAAGGAAAATACACAGTCATTCTAACATACTGAAAGGAAAGTAAAATATACTGACGTACATTAGTTTGATCCTATATTTTACTTTCCTTCAGAAGGTTAGTACGACCGTATATTTTACTTTCTTTCAGTATGTTAGTACGACCATTTATTTTACTTTCCTTCAGTATGTTAGTACGACCCCTATATTTTACTCCCCTTCAGTGAGTTAGTACTACCATATATTTTACTTTCCCTTTAGAACATTAGTACCACTATATATTTTACCTTCCTTCAGTACCTTAGCACGACCCTATATTTTACTTTCCTTCAGAACATTAGCACCACAGTATATTTTACGTTCCTTCAGAATGTTAGTGCGACTGTATATTTACTTTCCTTTAGTACGTTAGTACGACCATATATTTTACCTTCCTTCAGTACATTATTTTAGCACAACCATATATTTGCCTTTCCTTCAGTGCATTAGTACAACCATATAAATTTTACTTTCCTTCAGTACATTAGTAATGTAGAAATGTGTAGAGCTGTAGAGCTGTAGAGCCATAGAACCGTTAAGAGTCTTAAGAGCCATAGAGTACATTATCTAGGAAGTGTGATCGTAGAGCCATAGAGCCGTAGAACTGTAGAGTTCGTTGTCTAGATATGTGTGATCGTAGAGCCGTAGAGTTCACTATGTAGGGCTTTAGGTTACCCCACCACTTACCACAACCATATATAGCTGTGGTGATATCTCGCTAGAACGATATATCATGATGATGCATCTCTCGCTCGACGAGATGTCGCTAGAGTGATATATCGTGATGAATCCATCGTGCGCTCTGCAAGATATTGCTTTGGCGTTGACCTTATTGTCCTCCACTGGTGTTGGCATTTCACTGGATATGGCATTTGCAAACATCGTCGAACAATTTAAACGTGCAAATGCACTATTTTCTGACAATGAGTTTTTCCTGGCAGCTGGGGTAACAAAACGGTCCTCAAACCAAATGACAAACTAAGCCACAATTTAGAAATATTTATTCAGAGACTCAAGAAGACCTTACCGTCTAACTCACTCAGCGTCTCCATCAGCCAGCTGAAGTGATCTTCTTTCTACTTGCACAAATTCTTTGGGAAAACTTGACACAATTCAACTTTTCTTGAAGAACTGACCAGGGCTTCCTCTACAAATACTGCTACTTAGGACATACCAGTATTTGTCTGGTGCAAGTACAGATACATGATCGTTGATGGCAGGAGTGAAGAGCTTGAACCCTTTCCTTAGCGCCCCTCGCAATTTAGTTTTTTACCACAAGGCCTCCGGGTCCGGGTGAGATCTTACACAGTAAATAGGTTGGACACAGATCTGACAAAGAAATTAGCCAGATGTGTCAGAAGAAGAGATGACATGACAGGAACTCACGCCATTGTGAACTGCACACTAAACTCTCTGCGTGAAGTGATACTTCCGGTTTTTGCTGCTTGCATCCCCTCATGGTGGGTTCATTCTAGGGTGGGATTCCTGGTATCAGAGATTGGGTTGGTGTGTTTTTCTGATGTAGAGCTCTACATCCCCACTTCTGACACTGAAAACAGTTGTGAAGTCTTTCAGCAGAACACTTGTTATGTGCTTGCTTGCAGTTGGCAGAAAGAAGCCTGTTTAAGTTGTGACATGTTTCTGGTGGTTTCTTATTCTTCTTTGGTGGACATCGAGGACAATCACGAGCTAATTGTTGTGTGTAACCCGCAAAGCCAACAAGACCGTTGCTCAGAATTGCTAACTAGGGCTGTCATCATCATCATCTAGTCCTCTTTGTTCCACGGAGGACATAGGGCGTCCACAATTGCTTTCCATTTCTGTTGGTCCTGAACCGCTCCTTTGGCTTCACACCAGGTCATGTTGATCTCCTTCAGGTCCTTCTGTATGCTTCTGCGCCATGTAATTCTGGGCCTGCCACGTTTCCGTGTTCCTTAGGGATTCCAATCCATTGCATGGCACGCTATGTTTCTCTCACCCTTCCTTAGTGTATGACCAATCCATTTCCAACGTCTTCTCTTTATGGTGGTAACAATAGGCTCTTGTCCAGTTCTTATCCATAAATCTTTGTTGGAAATCACCTCAGGCCAATATACTCTCAGAATTCTCCTCAGACACTTGTTGATAAATGTTTGTACTTGCTTTGTAGAAGCTGTCGTCACTCGCCATGTCTCTGAACTGCACAGTAAAACTGCCTTAACATTGGTGTTGAAAATTGTAATTTTGGTAGCTGTGCGCAGGTCTTTTCTTCTCCAGACTGGTGTAAGCATGGCAAAAGCTTGCTGTGCTTTCTTTCTTCTTGCTGCTATGTCTTCATCCGTTCCTCCAGTCTTATTCATCACGCTACCAAGGTAGGTAAACTCTTCAATCTCTTCAATGTATGACTGATCGACTGGTCACAAACAATTAACTAACGATGTCATCATTACTTGATGTTCAGTGATCCGATTTTGTGAGTGACCATGTTGATAGCAAATTCGTCTTCTGTATCATCTTCTATTTCTACCAGATGCAGTCATTTGCCTATTTTTGGTTGTCTTGTTTCCTTTGTTCTGCACTTTTTTGCAAAATGGTTTGAAAGACCACACTTCTGGCACTTTGAACCAAAGGCTGGGCAAAGGTACTTATTCCTTGGATGTCTTCCACCACAGAATTTGCAATCTATCATGGAGAATTTGCTAGGCAGTTTTGCAGGAGGTTTCTCTGTGTTAATGGAACTAATTGATTCATCAGTTGTCTTGTCCGCTTTTATTTGCTTCAGTTGGATTTGAGTGAGTTCGGATGACGCGACTTTCTCAATTGCAGTTTCCAAGGTTAACTTTGCATCTCTCAGGAGTTTTTCTCTTACTGAGGTATTTTGTATTCCAAAAACGATCCAATCGCGGATAAGCGACTCTTTGAGTGCTCCAAATTCACTAGTGTTCGCTAAGTTTTTCAATGCCATCACATAGTGGTCGATGGACTCGTCACTGTCTAGATTTCTGGAGAAAAAGACAGCGTTTATATGTAGTGTTCTTCCTGGGGTTGCAAAATGACTCAAACTTCTCCAAAGCTTTTTCAATTTTGAGTTCATTCCCTTTGTCATCCCATATGAATGTGTTGTAAACATTGACAGCCTCTTCGCCAATCACAGTTAGTAGAGTCGCGACATGTGTTGGTTCATCTTTCTTTGCTACGCCAGTTGCTATTTCATAATTGCTCCATTTTTGCTTGAATTTCTTCCACTTCTGGGTTGTGTTCCCTTGCTGGAGTTGTAGAGGCTCTGGTGGAGGCAGGCTAACTGAAGTGGTGGCCATGTTCGATATTTAAGGAAGCTTATTCGGGTTTCAGTTTGTGGCGTTCACGAGTTCACGCGAATCTTTGTGATCAAATCCTAGATAACCACTCTTCAGACACCATGTAAAAATCTTTGAGTCTTACATAACCACAGCTTTGTGAAGGTTCTGTAATTCCAAAGCTCAAAGAAGTCAACACACTCAACTCGTGGTCGCTGTTGACGTGAGCGCAGGGTAACCAGGCTGCTATTACACAATATCATTACAGAAATCTATAAGACCAGTTTTTAAAGCAGTAAAGACATAAATTTGCATAAAATCGAAAAAAATGCCTGTACAAACCCTCCTTTTTTGTGTTTAAAATTCGTATCCCACAGGATGGGATGTGCTGTAAAAATGTTTGAAGATTTCACTGAAGGAAATGCAAGAAAATCACAAATACAGTCATAAAAAAAGTAAAAAACGCATTTGTTTGGGCAGTTATAATTCAAGACTAAATCCCATTTTTTTAGAGATGTTAATAAAACACTATTTAATCACTGCTTATTACATGTGATAAGTTTGAGAGGACTGGGTGTAAAAATGAATGCAAAAACAGCATTCAAAACATAACACTTGTGCGCACAACGCCATAAATGATTACCCTATGGAGCCACCTTAAGACCTGAAATGGTTCATAGGTGTTGAAAATTACTGACCTTGAAGCCAAGAATAAAGTACTGAGCTCAATGTTTATTTAACACCAATATGCCGAGTGTGGTAGCAAAAAGAGGAAAACGTAAATTACTATCAAAAGCCACTTCATAAAATGACCAATTTTTTTGTATAAAGTTGATCATTCTGGCCACTTATAATCCCTGCTGAGCAACAGCGTATAAAGGTTGCTAAGAGCAGAAAATGCTGGTGAGTATTGTAGTGAGTATTGTTGGTATTAACAATAACTGACTGAAGAGCGTGACTTTCAGTGTCAAATGTCAGGTGAACAGACATTTATTTTCATCAACAAACATCCTCTGACTATATCTGGACTTTAAGAGGGCTACAGAGGGTGATCAGTGATCAATGTTGTTATTTGATAGTTTTTGTGTTGTTTTCATAAAGAAATTTCTCTCAAGCCTCCTCATGGGATTCTTTGCTTGATGTAGCAGGTAAAATATCATCATCATCGTCATCATCATTATAAACTTTATTTGAGTGTAGGGTATTTAGCTAGGTGGCTAATTGAGGACACTGTTCTAAAAGTTAAGATATATGTATGTCTATAGATATGATAACAAAATATGGCAATTGTCCTTAAAAACTGTAAATACAACCTAGCAGATCAATTAAGATGATATCTATTGGATTTCCTCCATCACTCTTCATCCAGTAATAAGCACATCATTTGGCCATGTAACATATATCATGATCCAAAATAAATGAGAAAAATCACTTAGAGAAGGACAACTTATCAAATCAACAACTGCTCTCCCACCTTTGTATCTCAAAAACTTACCCATCCCTCACCACTGCATTTGAAATCTCACATGTCACAATTCTTACACTGTAAACCATTGCGTACAGGAGGTAAAGTCTGCATATAAAACAAGTCGCCCATCAGGCTGGAGCTTATCCCAGTTTGCATAGAACAGTTGAAATGAAGAGAGAACTCGAACTATTTCATATAGCGGATAATGATAAATGTATATATTGCTCCAATGCTGATTCAATAGAACACACTTTATTGATTGCAGGGAGTCTGTAAGACTTTATTCACAAATTATATCATGGTTCAATCATTGCCAAGATACTGCAATAACACTCTTGAATGAAAAAATTGCTTTTCATGATATACATCACGTAACTGATAATTTATGTTCCCGGACCCCGTATGACGCAGACTACATTTGCTCATCATCTTGATCAATCAATCTACTTATATCTATTCCTCAAAACATCTTCAGAAAGAATTGTCTTTGGATGGACTTGTAAACAAACTAACTACTCAATGGAAATTGCTTGGAAGGTTATTGGAATTTTTCAATTTGTTAATTTTTTAACGGAGACTAGTGAGCAGCACAAAGGAAGACTTCTTGTGATTGTAAGCTTTTTCATTTATTTCCGACGCGCTTCGTCTCTATCTGAGACTTCTTTTAAGCGTGCCCAAGTTTAATTTCCCGTGGAAGTGAAAAACTGCTAAAACATGCTGTAAACAGACGTTACAATAAAAGCGTTAATGCACATGTTATTGCGTTTTGTTATATTTTGGGGACCGTATGATTAGCGCTAGCCGTATGGCCCCCAAAATGTGTAGTTCCAGAAAATATCCATGCCTCCCCCACAGAAGGGAATTTTTCTAAGTCCCCCCCCCCCCACCCCTCTGGAAATTCCAATTGAGCTTCACACATTTCTTTAAATTTGTCGGTCTTACAGAACCCCCCACCCCCCAGGAAATTCCAGTCCCTTCTGTGGGGGGAGTATGGATATTTTCTGGAACTGAACAATATAAAAGAAAGTAACAAAAAAGTTAAAAAATTAAAAAGAAAAATTTAAAAAAAACATTTAAAATTGAAACAAAAATTTGTCTTTTTTTTAAAAAAAAACAATTTTTGTTTGGAAGGATCCCAAAGAAATCCTATTAGACTTTCTTAGTTGTCTCTGTAGCAAGAATGATTGTATCAAACTTATGTACCATGTTATTGATGAAAGTAGTATTTGGTTTCTCGAGTTATTTCTTTACAAAGATGCTAATTTTAGCACTCTGCAGTTTTCTACTTATCAAAAGCCATTAATAAGTATCTGCACATTCCCTTTGAGTTGTTTCATCCCACGAGCAACAATAGGGCCTTTATTAGAGGCGAGCTTATGTGCTATACTAGAAATAGCTCCACGTTTAAAGCCTTTAGTGAAACACGAGAAATTCTGGAAGTGCCTCCGGCTTCGCGGTTACCCATTTTCTTCCTTTATTCGGGGAGGTTAAATACAGTAACAGAGCTAAGTGGCTTTCACTAAAACATAAATGACCCAACGGTAGAATGGTAGTCTTTAAATCTACATTTAACTGTAGTCATGCTAACTGATGTGAAGGACATTTTGTTATAGTAGTTCGTATAGTGTGATTGTCCAGGGAAGGGTGGTTCTGAAAAGAACTGTTGTTGGTGATTGACGTTTTGACAACCTGAGCGGAAGTCATCTTCAGAGTCAAGTGAATAGTTTTTGTCAGTCGATGATGTTATAAGTCTGGTCTGTTGAACATGATTGGTCAGTTTAGCTATGATGGTATTGGCTGAAAGACAAGTTTGTCATCAGTCATTGGTGGGTTTCAATCGGTCTATTGTTAGTCAAATTGGTCGAGTTTGGTCCATCTATTGTTAGTCAAATTAAGTCGGTCTGTTGGAAGTCAGTTTGTCTGTTTCGTTTCCATCATGGATAAGTTGTTTGTAAGGCACCGGTAGTTGTTAACATCTGTTAAGTGATGTTTGTTCTAGGTTAGTGTACCAGCTTTTCAGACTCAGTCGTTGAAAATAGTTTGTACTGTAGGTTAAGCACTGAGCAGAGTCCCAGTCAATGTTGCAGTTTGTCAGTTGATGATGTACAGCAATGTGATTGTTGGCATCACCATTTTTCATGGCTCATTTATGTTCAGTCAGTCTCGTGTTAAGGTTTCTGCCAGTCTCACCAATTTAGGAAGCCTGGCAGTCAGAGCATTTGATCTTGTAAACTGCTCCTTGTCTGTTGTTAGGTTCGTCCCTGTCTTTCACGTTGGTCAGTAAGTGTCTTAACATAGTTGTAGGTTTGTGGGCTACACGGACTTTGTAGGGCTTTAGGATCCATGAGATGGTCTCAGAAGCACCCTTAATGTAAGGTATAGTCACTGTAGCAACAGGCGTTGGGTTCCTGTTCCTTGTGTCAGCTTCAGTAAGTTGGTAAATGTTTCGTCTAATAAAGTCAGCGTTGTAGTTGTTTTTGTGAAAAACACGTTCAAGGTATCTGTTTTCGTCAAGTAAGCTGTTCAGTGTATCTCAAACTAGTTGCGCTTGTCTCGTCAAAGTCTTTATAGTCATGGCTTTATGTGAAGTCAGGTTGTAGGATGATTTGTCAAGTAATCTGTTGGTATGCGTTGGTTTTCTGTTCATTGTTGTTCGCAGTTCATTGTTGTCGCGGCTAACCAAACTGTCTACAAAAGGAAGTTTTCCATTTTATAGCGCACTCAAAAAGTGCAAATACTTAGGTCACGTGACTTTGAACGCTTAGTGGATGTTTTGCGACCACGTGGAGATGTTGTTTACTAGTTTTTAGGGTCCTAATTCGTCGTAGAGATTGCTGTTCATTTCAAGTTCGAATAAATGGTTTAACTCAGAACCACTAACATCAAGCTGATTACCCAGAGACATTTACCAGACTTAGACTGTATTGTCAGTTATAAATCTACTACCACCTTAGCACATCTATGTAAATAGAATGTTTTTTGGGGGGCCATATGATTAGTGCTAATCTTATGGCCACCAAAATATAACAACATGCAATAACATGCATTAAGGAGTTTCTTGTAACGTCTGTTACAAGAAGTCTTTCTTTGTGCTGCTCACTAGTCCACGTTAAAAATTAAAAAATTAAAAAAAAAGAATTAAAGAATTCCAATAACTTTCCAAGTAGATGGCTTAGAGGGTAGACTGTAGAGGGTAGATCACAGAGAGTAGCTGGTAGAAGACGTAGAACTTAGAGAGTGAAGCGTAGATGGGCTTAGAGGGTAGATGGTAGATGGTAGACTGTAGATTAAACAGAGTAGCTGGTAGAACGTAGAGAGTAGAATGTAGATGGTACAACATAATTATAGTGTAGAGCGTAGAGAGTAAACTCAATACAGAATTGTATATTAAAAAGGTTATTGAAATACTGTAAACCGTAATAACACTTTAGTAACACTTTAATATATATGAGATAATAAGGAAAGCCAATAAAAAAGTACAATTACAAAAATTACAGCACCACAGATGATCGAGAAACTCGCACTCGCAACCCAATAATTTTTATCACTATACTGATTTTTTAAGCCTCTAGGCTAGTGTAGAGAGTAGTCAAAAATTCTTGAACTGATAAACTCGTAAATACGTAGAGCATAGAGCGTAGATGGCGGAACATGGAGTGTAAGATTGTCAAGTTGTAAGAGCATAGCGCGTTCCCTAAGCGATATAATATTTGCTACAATAACTATACGCCACTATGCCTCTACGGTGTATGCATATCCGAGAGAAACGGAGCTTAAACAATCAAAATACTACTGTAGAGTCCAAGAGCTCTACAAAAATTTCTACGCCAAATCGAGCTTCATAAAACGGGCTGGGTATATATATACCTTATTTTGCCACATTTATTTTGCGATTTTGAGGTGCCCATATTTTGCAACAGTTAAATTCCGCAATTTGGCGGAAATTTTGTATTTTGAATTGCTTTAAATTCGCGTTTTGAGTAACACAATTTATTTCCTTGGCAATGTTACTTAAGGACAGTGCCTACTTTTGTTAGTGCGCGCACATTCTGCGCATCACGCAAGGCGACGTTTAAGTGCCACGCGTGCGCTGCGTTGACATTGACGCAATCAACTACGCTACCAAGTACAAGACTAAAACGAAAGCAAAATTTTCCCAATGTGACCAAATCGAGTTTAATGAACCTGTACGTGAACCAGGAACACCAGAATAGCAGTATATTGCTAACCACTAACTGTTAATGTCTCCCAGCATAAAAACTAGCTGTTATCTGTCAAAAATTATACTGAAATCCAACTGTAAACATGTACCTGCAGATGGCGTAGTGCGCGTGCAAAACAAGTGCGAGATACACAAATGTTTTACTTACTAGGGAGGTGACAAAAAAAATGTAATGGACACCGTAAAACTATTCAAATTAGATCAGTAACTTTGAAAAACGCGTAGTTACCCCTACATTTTATCTTATGAAATGGAAGTGGCAAGCCTATTCAACATGTGATTAGTTTCTGGTTGTGAGCAAAAGGTATTTAGACCATATTTTAGCTGAACCAGAGGAAGGCTGTCAGAGAGGCCAAAAGTGCTGTTGCAACGATTTTGCTATTAAAAATATACCAAAAATGGTTTTTTTTCTTTCCATTTACCATAAAGTTTTAAGATCTTTAGAAATGTGTTTGCTTTTCTGTATGTAAAGGTGAATTCTAAGGAAATCTGTGAAGAAATATCCTTTCCTTCAATTTTTAGATAAATGCTGATGTCAGCATTTTTGCGGAGATTCAGGTAATAAATTTGTGTCCTATATACACCAAATGGAGAAACCTCTTAAAAATCCCACCACCATATATAAAACTAAACGTCATTTGAAGTCATTAGACATAACTTTACATCACTAAACGACACTAGACATAAATGTACATCATTGAACATTATTGGACACTGTTCATTATCAACAGACATCATAATCCATCATTAGACATCATTCACCATCACTAGACATCATTCACCATCACTACACATCATTCACCATTACTAGATATCATTCACCATTGGGTTATTCCAGAAAAAGTACACCCCCTCCCCCCCCCCCCCCCCCCCCCCCCGACGGATGGCAAACTGGAAATTCTCGCTGGAGGGGCGGCTGATGGCTCGGGAAATCCAGGCATGAGGGGGGTATCTGAAGCTAAAAATTCTTCCTCGGAGGTCTTTTTTAACTTCAACCTCGATCGATATATTTAGCCACTTAAAAAAAAAAACTTTGCAATGGGAAATCTTGTAGTCTTTCAGTTTATAGTGTTCTTGCCTCATATGCTTTAAGTTTACCTTCATAGGTCCTGTTAATCATGAAGAACCAGAACGATAAACGGATAACAACAGCTTTACAACTGGATAAACACCGTCGAGTGAGCACGCAACGTCTGGAACATTTTTACAGTACCCAGGCCACCCGTGCCTGTGCTTTGTAATATCCCCAAAAATGCGAAGAAAAGACGATTAGGCTCGGAGTCAGTTGTACTTTTCTGTTTTATTCAAACAACCCAGGAACTCGTTTTGCTGGCTAACATGCAAATGCACAATTTGCGTATAATTTCTTTCTTACCTCTTATGATGTGTAACCATAAACTCGTGGATACGATATCGCCATGCAAAATAATTAGATCCACCAAAACAATTAGTTTTCTTGTAGAATCCAGGTTGTCCAAAATTATGCTCTTGGTAAATGCTGCGATTTACCCCAATATTAAGGTCTTTAATTATTTCACATTGAAGATTCCTCGTCGAATCTACAAGAGTTTTAAGCAGTTTTATCTCGGCTACTTCCACTTTATTATCCATGTCTTACAATCGATATGGTAAAAGACAAGTTTATGGAAGCCAGAACACGGGCATTACGCATAAAAACTTGAATGCTTGAAAGAAAGGCAAGAGTTCCAGTTGACCTACAGACCCATTAAGGTAACAGATAAATTTAAAATTAGTCTAGTTCGAAAAGCTTTCTTAAATGTCACACTAACAGTCCTAAATGTTGAAATTTAACCCGCAAAATTCGCAATATTCGCCGAGCTTTTAAAATTGTAGTAAACAGGGATCTTTTGGATGAAATGTTACGTCTTTTCTATTGCCTGTTGTTTCCAGTTAGGGCCTTTAAAAAAAAAATGGAAATCCTGGCGGGAGGGGGAGTCCTCGCGCTTGGAAATCCGGGCGGGAGGGGGGCTATAGCGGTCTGGGAAATCCAGTCAGAAGGGGGGGTCAAAAATGCTTGCCATCTGTCGGAGGGTGTGTATTTTTTCTGGAATAAACCATTACTGGACATCACTCGCCATCACTAGATGTAACTCACCATCGCTAAACATTATTCACCATCACTAGACCATCACTAGACATCACAATGTGTTTGTATTTTTAATTATTATATTTTTAGTCCAAGGTCCCTCTGGATATCAGCCTCATCACTAAATGGCTAAATACAGTTTACCTTTACCTTTACTAAACGTAATTCACCATGACAAGACATCACTCACCATAACTAGACGTAATTCAACATCACTAGACACAATTCAACATCACAAGACATCATTCACCGTCACTAGACGTCATTCACCATCACTAGAGGTCATTCACCATCACTAGACATCATTCATCATCACTAGACGTCATTCACCATCACTAGCCGTCATTCACTGTCACTAGACATCATTCACTATTACTAGACGTAATTCAACATCACAAGACATCATTCATCATCACTAGACATCATTTACCATCACTAGACGTCATTCACCATCACTAAACATCATTCACAATCAGTAGACATCATTCACCCTCACTAGACGTCATTTATTATCACTAGACATCGTTCACTCTCACTAGACATCGTTCACCATCACTAGACATTCACCATCACTAGACGTCATTCACTATTACTAGACGTAATTCACCATCACTAGACGTACTTCACCATCACTAGACATAATTCATCATCATTAGACATAATTCACCATCATTAGACATCATTTACCATCACTAGATGTAATTCACCATCACTAGACGTAATTCAGCACCACTAGTCATCCTTCAACATCCTTCAACATCATTCACCATCACTAGACATAATTCACCATCACTATACAACATTCAGGATCACTAGACGTAATTCACGATCACTAGACATCATTCACCATCACTGCACATCATTCATCATCACTAGACATCATTCACCATCACTGCACATCATTCATCATCACTAGACATCATTCACCATCACTGCACATCATTCATCATCACTAGACATCGTTCACCATCACTAGACGTCATTCGCCATCACTAGACATAATTCACCATCATTAGACAATTCAACATCACTAGACATAATTCACCATCCCTACACATCATTCACCATCACTAGACGTAATTCAACACCACAAGACATCATTCACCAATACTAGACATCATTTACCATTACTAGACATCATTCACCATCGCTAGACACAATTCACCATCACTAGACCTAATTCACCATCACTAGACATCACTCACCATCACTACACATAATTCAGCATCACTAGTCATCATTCAACATCACAAAACATCATTCACCATCACTAGACATCATTCACTATCACTATACATGACTTACCATCACTAGACGTAATTCAGGATCTCTAGACATAATTCACCATCACTAGACAACATTCACGATCACTAGACGTAATTCACCATCACTAGACATCATTCACCATCACTGCACATCATTCATCATCACTAGACAACATTTACTATCACTAGACATTGTTCACTGTCACTAGACATCGTTCACCATCACTGGACATCACCCACCATCACTAAACATAATTCACCATCACTAGACATCATTCACCATCACTAAATGTAATTCAGCATCATTAGACATAATTCACCATCTTAAGACGTCATTCACCATCACTAGACATCACTCACCATCACTTGACCTAATTCACCATCACTAGACATCACTCACCATTACTAAATGTAATTTAGCATCATTAGACTTAATTCACCATCATAGGAAGTCATTCACCATCACAAGACGTAATTCACCATCACTAGACATTATTCATCATCAGTACACATCATTCACCGTCATTACAAATCATTCACCATCACTAGACATAATTCACCATCACCACACATCATTCACCATTACTAGACATAATTCACCATCACTAGACATGATTCACCATCACTAAATGTAATTCAGCATCATTAGACATAATTCACCATCTTAAGACGTCATTCACCATCACTAGACATCATTCACTATCACTAGACGTCATTCACCATCACTAGACATCACTCACCATCACTTGACCTAATTCACCATCACTAGACATCACTCACCATCACTTGACCTAATTCACCATCATTAGACTTAATTCACCATCATAGGACGTCATTCACCATCACTAGACATCATTCACCGTCATTACAAATCATTCACAATCACTAGACATCGTTCACCATCACTAAACGTCATTTACCATCACTACACTTAATTCACCATTACTAGACATCATTCACCATCACTAGACACAATTCACCATCACTAGACCTAATTCACCATCACTAGACATCGGTCACCATTACTAGACGTAATTCAGCATCACTAGTCATCATTCAACATCACAAAACATCATTTGCCATCACTAGACATCATTCACCATCACTTACCATTACTAGACGTAATTCAGGATCTCCAGACATAATTCACGATCACTAGACATCATTCACCATCACTAGACGTAATTCATGATCACTAGACATCATTCACCATCACTAGACATCATTCACCATCACTAGACGTCACTTATCATCACTAGACATTGTTCACTTTCACTAGACATCGTTCACCATCACTAGACATCATTCACCATCACTAGACGTCATTCACTATTACTAGACGTAATTCACCATCACTAGACGCACTTCACCATCACTAGACATAATTCATCATCATTAAACAAAATTTACCATCACTAGACGTCATTCACCATCACTAGATGTAATTCACCATCACTAGACATAATTCAGCATCACTAGTCATCATTCAACATCCTTCAACATCATTCACCATCACTAGACATCATTCACCATCGCTAGACATCATTCACCATCACTATGCATGACTTACCATCACTAGACGTAATTCAGGATCTCTAGACATAATTCACCATCACTAGACAACTTCAGGATCACTAGACGTAATTCACGATCACTAGACATCATTCACGATCACTGCACATCATTCACCATCACTGCACGTCATTCATCATCGCTGGACATCATTCACTATCACTAGACGTTGTTCACTGTCACTAGACATCGTTCACAATCACTAGACGTCATTCACCATCACTAGACATAATTTACCATCATTGGACACAATTGTAGATTGTGCTAAGCTACAACGTAGCTGAAGTACAATCAGAATTCTGTTATTGTTGCACGAAGAATTCACTAATTGGTCTTGGCCTCAAGTATATAGAAATACCAAAGTCATTAAAAGTGAAAAATATGCAGCGCGAAAAACGTTTCCTTAGAAGGTCATGCATACCATATATGGTCCAAGCAACCCCATAAGCCTAGGCGCCAGTACTGAGCCGGCAGCCATTGAACTTTGCCACAACAAAATAATAGACTAAGGAATCTAGTAACTAAGCATCTTTATTGACACAAAACTTTCATAATGACATAATGCGACAATGATCTTGGAACCAGTAGACAAAATGAATCCAATCTGCAAAGAAATAAAAGGACAATGTTGGCACGGTTGTCATGTAAATAGGGAGGGTGGGAGGGAATTAGTGAATTCTTTGTGCAACAATAATAGAATTCTGATTGTACTTCAGCTATAAAGGTGAAAGTGAAGAATGATCGTCGCAGTTAATTTTCCAATTTTAAGCAACTGGAAAGAAGAAGCCTGAAAAAAATCAGGGCTTCAACGGGATTCGAACCCGTGACCTCCGCGCTACCGGTGCGATGCTCTACCAACTGAGCTACGAAGCCACACATTGGGAGCGAGGTCAAGATATGAACTCAATTAATTGACCTCGCTCCCAATGTGTGGCTTCGTAGCTCAGTTGGTAGAGCATCGCACCGGTATCGCGGAGGTCACGGGTTCGAATCCCGTTGAAGCCCTGATTTTTTTTCAGGCTTCTTCTTTCCAGTTGCTTAAAATTGGAAAATTAGCTGCGACGATCATTCTTCACTTTCACCTATAACCGCAGTTCATATATGAAATATTTCATATAAACTTTACATCATTGTACTTCAGCTATGTTGTAGCCTAGCACAATCTACAATTCTATAGCATGTTGCACTCAGAATTCACTAATTGGTCTCATTTAAAGCAACTGACCTAAGAAATGACTGCTGTGCCAAAAGAAACAGAGTGGCGCAGGCGGTAATAAAAGCAATTAAACGTCGTCTCTCTTGACCAATCGGTTGCAGTCAGGATATCTTTCATTGATACACCACTCTGTCTTGCTGCAGAGGAAGAGGTGCCTCTTGTTGAGTGAGCTTTAAAAACACTAATGTCTATCCCAGCATCCTGTAGAGTCAGCTTTAGCCATCTACCTATGGATGTTGAAGAAACGGGAGAATAAGGTCTTTGAGTGGCTAGAAACAAGGGCTGACTATCACCACTTTGGTTTCGGTGATTTTCTGTCTTCTTAATGTATTCCCTGAGACAGGCAACTGGGCACAACTGAACATTGCCTTTAAGAGCTGGGAAAAAGAAGATGACATCTTTTCCCGGGACTCTGGTCTTAGTTAACCCTGGAATCTTGAACTCCACGCCCTCTGGTAGATACTGCATGAATGTCAAATCTAAGGCATGCAAATCAGATTGTCGCTTGGCACTTGGCACTAGAACAAGTAACATTGCACACTTCCTTGAGAGGCATTTGATATCTAAGTTGCTGTTATCTGGCCACTTCTCAAAAAGATTAGTAACCAGAGAAACCTCCCAAGTGCCAGAGTAACGGGGTTTAGGTGGTCTCTTATTGAATACCCCCCTCATAAAGCTACACACAATTTTGTGTTGACCCAAGGGAGATCCATCCAAGGGTGGAACTGTGGAGCTAATAGCTGATCTATACGTGTTAATTGTAGAGTATTGTTTACCTTGCTCAAACAACTCTGTGAGAAAGTGAACTAAATCACTTACAGCTGGACAAAAGGGATCAATCTGTCATTGGCGACTCCAGCCACACCACTCAGCCCAACAGGACTTGTACTGAGCATTTGTTGATCTACGTTGGGCAGAGAGGAGAATACCTGTAGCTTCTTTTGATATGCCCTCTGAAGAGAGGTGTTCCCTGAGAGTCTCCAACCTGCTAGAGGCAGGGAGTTGTTGACGATCATTGGATGTCTGTTCCCCAGTGGGTCTAACAGCAGGTCGTTGTGGGCTGGAAGCAAAACTGGATTGTCTGTTAGCAACTGTAGAAGGTGGGGGTACCATGCCTGCGCTGGCCACACTGGGCATATGATCAACAAAGTTGCTCCTTCGAGGCTTATCTTCCTCAGACATTTGCTGATCAAGTTGAAAGGGGGGAAGGCATGAGCATTCTCTTCCCTCCAAGGCTGAACCAGGGCATCGTACTGCTCTGCTAGGGATCTGGCAGATAACTGTAGAGTCTCTCCAACTGTGTGTTGTTCCTGTTGGCAAAAAGGTCTACAGTAAAGGGACCGAAACTGCGATTCAGAACCTTGAACACTTCTGAATCGAGCTTCCAGTCCGCTGCATCTGGTTTTGCTCGAGACTCTGCATCTGCTATGACATTCAGTCGACCTGGAATGTGCTCCGCTCGAAGAGTGATCTTCCTCGCAAGGCAGCACTCCCATAGGGAACGAGCATGTTTATCTAACACACCCTGCTTGGCTCCCCCCATTTTGTTTACATAAGCTATAGCCGATGTATTGTCCATTTGTATCAGGACATGGGCATTGCTCAAGGATTTGGTGAAGGCCTTGATTGCATAGGTGGCTGCAAGCAGCTCCAAGCAATTTATGTGAAGTGAGGATTCGTGAAGAGACCAGGTTCCCCTTGTCTCAATCCTGTTGCACACAGCCCCCCAGGCCGACCCTGAAGCATCCGACTGGATTAGCAGGTCTGGAAGGAGAGGCTTCACTGGTCTGGAGTTGGTTGTGGCCAGGTTGGTTACCCACCATTCCAGGTCTAACATAGCTTCTATGTCTAGAATTACCTTCTGATGGAGGGGGACTCCCCGGTGGTCTAAGGAGCTCTTCTGGTGTTGAAGTGCCCTGTAATGGAGTGGAGCCTGGAAAATTGCTGCCTTTGCTGCTATCATTTTGCCAATTAAGCATGCTAGATCTGACTGTGAGGCAGTCCTGGAATTTAGAAGTCTTCTGCAGTTGTTCCGGAGGTTCAGGACTTTGCTTTCCGGGAGGGAAAAGCTCATGTGAATGGAGCTGACCAGAACACCTAAGAATTCCATTTCCTGTGAAGGGAATAGCATAGATTTCTCCATATTCACAAGGACCCCCAGATTTTCCAACAGGTGGAGCATTAGTGATACATCTCTCATAGCTCCCTCCCTCTGAGAATTTAGGATTAGCATGTCGTCTAGGTAAATACATATCCTTAGACCCAGTCTCCTGACATAAACTATCAGGGGCTTCAGCACTTTTGTGAAGACCCGAGGTGCTTAAGTGAGACCGAAGGGTAGGCATTTGAACTGGTAAGTTACATTCTTGAACTGAAAGCAAAGTAGCTTTTGGTGTGCCGGGTGGATGGGAACCGCAAAATATGCGTCCCTGAGGTTGATTTTGCACATGAAGTCAAGAGGACGAAGACTGTCCGCAACCACCTTCAAGTCCTCCATCTTGAAATGTTGGTGGCGCACAAATGAGTTTAGTGTGGACAAGTTTATCACTGGGCGTTGCCCTCCCCCTTTCTTCTCCACTAGGAAAAGGTTGCTGTAAAAGAGATTGCAGTGGTAGGGAACTTGCTGTATGGCTGTCTTGTCTAAGAGGCTGGCAATCTCGTCCTCTACCAGGGCGAGCTGACTGGCATTCAAAGGATGTGGGGAAGGAAGCCTTGACTGCCTGGGAACCCCTGTAAGTTCTAGTTTGTAACCCTTCACAGTGTTGAGGGTCCACTGGTCTGATGTTAAGAGTTCCCAGTACTGGAGAAAATACTTTAGCCTCCCTGCCCTCGGGATGTTCTCTAAGTTGAGGTAGACAAAGGGAAGCGGGGAAAGTGAATGAGTATGAGGAAGGCTTACCTTTGTTTCCCCTGCATGTAGTTTCTGTTGGGAGCTTGTGAGGGCTGCTTGTTGGACTTCTGTTTGGACGCAAGCCTTTGGTCCACCCCTCCCAGGTAAGGCTTCCCTTGGGAGGGGGCGCTCCGAAAAGGCCGGTTGTTATTGTAAGGCCTCTTCCTATTAAAGCTTTCACTGCTTTGGTTTCCAGAAGGCGAATGGGCTTGGTGAGAGGAGTGGTCATTCTGCCCATGGGTGTTTGATGAATTATTGCCTCTAGAAGATTTTTCTTTGAACTGGTTTTGCTTGCTTTGAGGCTGGATGGCTTTAGAGACTTTTTCAGCCAGTCCACCAACAAAGTTAAGTTCCTTGGCTTTAGATTCACCAAACAGGAACTTCTGCATAGAATCAGAGTGCTTACCGAGCTCAGTTATGTCAGTGATATGTGTGGACTTAACAATATCCTAACATCTATGTTTGTTAACAGTAGCCACAGCATGTCCCAGCAAGCGAAGGCTTCTGGGAACCAGGTTGATTGCCTCACCGACCTGTACAGCCTGTGGGTCCCTTTTCAAATGCTGGAGAAGGATGCAAAGTGGACCAGCTGCATCCATATAATTTCTCTCCGTCACTTGGAGATCCTGCTCCCAGCGAAGATTAGCTAGAGACTGCTTACCTTGAATAAGGACAAGCCATTTATCAAGCTCTGAAACATGGAGAGCAGGAACGTCGGGCTTAGGAAATTGTTTGACGAGTTCGTTATGAGCCTTGTCCTCTATGCACGATCGGAAATAAATATCAATGATTTCCTTGAGTTCTTTATCGATATTCCACATACAATATCGAGTATTTGTTGAGCCAGAAGGCGGAGGAATTTCATCAACTACTGTCACTTTAGAACCGTGTTTCTTCGCTTCGTCTTTTGCCGCCAATAAGGCTGAGGCAAAGGGATCGGCAGAACCGCCTTCGGAGACCTTAGCGACTTTGCTCAAAGGTTCCATATCCCTGACAGTAAGGCAGCTAGGAGCTGCAACGCTGAGCAGGCTTGCTGCGTAGGATCTCTTTCGGCGGGTTTGCTGTTGGTTTGAACTAGGCGGGAAACCGTTCAACGACAAACGGGTTTCTTGCAAGGCCGACTGATCCTGAGAGGGGCCGGTTAGTTTGCCCTCCTCCAGCGTAGAATCGCCATTAAACGATCCCCTTGGGGATGCAGGCGACTTGTCACCATTTTCCGAGCCCGTAGACCCGTGATGAGACACATTTTCATCATCCATAATGGCTAAAAACATCCACTTGCAAAGTGAAAATGGCCGCCGGCTCGGTACTGGCGCCTAGGCTTATGGGGTTGCTTGGACCATATATGGTATGCATGACCTTTTAAGGAAACTTTTTTCGCGCTGCATATTTTTCGCTTTTAATGACTTTGGTATTTCTATATATTTGAGACCAAGACCAATTAGTGAATTCTGAGTGCAACATGCTATAGAATTCACCATCACTAGACATAATTAACCATCATTAGACATAATTCACTATCACTAGACATCATTCACCATCACTAGATGTAATTCACCATCACTAGACGTAATTCACCAACACTAGACATAATTCACTGTCACTAAACATAATTCGCCATCACTAGACGTCATTCACCGTCACCACACATCATTTACCATCACTAGACAATTCGTCATCACTAGACGTTATCACTAGACGTCATTCAACATCACTAGACATACAGTACTTTACAATCACTGGGCATCATTAAACATCAGTAGAGATCATTCACAATTACTAGACGTCATTTACCATCACTAGACATTATTTACCATTACTAGATGTCATTCAACATCAATGGACGTCCTTCACCATCACGAAAAGTCTTTCACAATCACTAAACGGCATTCACCATCACAAAAGACGTCATTTATCCTCACAAGACATCATTCGTGATCACCATCACTAGACATCATGCACTGTCACTAGACGTCATACAGCATCACTAGACATCATTGACCGTCACAAGACATCATGTACCGTTACTAGACGTCGTTCACCAAATTCAAAATGTAAAATCCTCATAGCCGCCTTCTTTTCAGAATATGAACACTCCTAAGGTAAATAATACTCTTGCCGGTTTTCTCGCCATCATCAACATCATCTGGCATTTGGTGTGCCTGCGCTGCTTATTGATAATTCTAAATCTCGCATTTTTTTCAGGGCAAAAAAGGAATGCCTACTCATTAATAAGAAGAGTGGTGCTTGTACTATTGAAGGAATGCTAGCGCTCTTTGAACAGTAAAACAAAACACTATGAGAGAGTGTGCACAGGTGATCTGCATAATTTTATAATAGGAATTTAGGGATGAAGCGTTTGGTAATAATATTGGGTCTGTGTCTTGTGTATCAAGCATGAAAGGGATTTTATTTAAATTGATTGAAAAGCATTGGAGAAAGGATGCAGCCTTGTCTGACACCCTGATTACCGTAATCAAGGAATTTACTTCTTTGGAAACCATGTTTAATGGATCATTCTGTTTTGGAATAGAGAGTGTTAATCAGGTGATAACATGTTCCTCCAATTTTGTATCTGAGTAATTTGCAAAGTAAACCGTCATGCCATACTGAATCCAAGACCTTTTTAAAATCTATGAAACAGGTGTAAAGTTTGCCTTTGGTTGTATGAGTGACGTATTTATCAATTAGAGTTCTAAAGGTGAAGATATGGTCGGTTGTGCGATGGTTAAACACAAAGCCAATTCGAGCTTTAATTTGTGTAGGATATTGTGGTCCCCTACAAAATTTTTCAGTCGGTTATTGAGGACGGCACCAAAAAGTTTTCCTAGGAAGCTATTTAAGCATATGCTGCGATAATTTGCTGGTCTTGTTTGTATCCAGATTTGAATATGGGAGTTATTACACCCTCGCACCAACTTTGTGGAAAGTACCCAGTGGTGAGGATATAGTTATACAGTTTGCGGATTGCAGACTTGAAGTGAGGCCAAGAGCCGGTTTTGAGCATTTCATTTCGTTTTCTGTCAGGACCCAGGAGCTTTTCCAGATTTTAAAAGTTTTATTGTAGTTTCAATTTCATCGAGAGAAACAGGGACCGTCATCTAGAAAGTTTTGATCATCTTTCTGTTGTTCTAAGGCTGATTTGTCATTTAGAACAGACAGGTGGAATTTGGATAATATTGACGGTTTTGGTTTTGAATGCAACTTTTCAAAATGATCATATAGTTTGTTAATGCGTGCTTCCAGCATACCGTTTGAAACACTTTTATCAGTTTCATTGAGTGATTTCAAATAGCTCCAAAATTCATGGTTTCCTTTGTGTTTAATTAGGTCATCGATTTTTGAGTTAAGTAGGTTGGTTTTCTTGAATTTTCATAAGTTTTTTAAAGTTTTTGTGCACCTTATGGTAATCCTGCCTAAGAGTTTCATCATAAGGATTTCTATGTTTTTTATTAGATGGCTTAGTCAAAGTCTTCCTCAGTTGGAAACGTTCTTGGTCAAACCATTTCTTTGACTGTTGTTTTTTATGAGCCTTCTTTTGACAGTTTAATTTGAGAGAACGTAAAGATATTTTGCATTCCACCATTTCAGTTGCATTGGAAACTGAGGCGAGCTTCAAATTTTAATGAAAGATCGTGGTGAGATTGGTCATTAGATAAAGTTTGGTGGTTTTATTTACGTTGAACAGAGACCAAGTCATGGACTTTGAAACATGATTCGACATCCATACGAACATCTCCAATTTTGAGACAGCATTACAACAAAAATATTTTATTGCTGGTCATCCAGTCATGCAAATCTAAGATCATGAATGATGACGATGATGATGGTGAATGATGGTGTTGTGAATTAATTTCACCTGATTCACCCGTGCGAATGAACTGTAGCAGTATTGCACAGGCGCCTTCGCGATTATGTTAATTTTGTTTGTTGTAAAAGATTTCGTATTCATATTTTTCAAGCATATGGTTTGTTAATTGTCAAGGAATAAACCATCTGAAGTTATCTCAGTTGGAGTCGTTGGAACATCTAGAGACATTGGTGCCGGGACCAGGATTCTGCCAAGGAGCTGCAGAAAATGGGCGAAGATTTGAAGTAACTAATTAGCGTCAGAGGGGCATACTGTGGACATTGCACAAGAGCAGTAAAGTGGCAAATGAAATTATGGAGTCGTATTCGCCTAACTTGGACGCACTTGAAAACATGTTTGAAGGACTCTGCAGCAGAATGGAACAACTCTCGCTACAGAATCAGAGGACTGAGCTCACTGTCCCAGAAGATAAAATTGAAGAGGAAATTTCGCAAACACTCGAATACACCGATGATTTGATGGGACAAAAGAACAAGATTGCAAAATTCCTTCGCGATGGGAAAGCTCAAGTTAAACATGAACAGGAAGAAAACAAGACCGCAAAACTGGCCCCTTAACAACTCAAGAACTATCAATCGCCTCCACGTGAAATACAGCAGCTCTCTTAGAAAGACAGCAAGCTATCTCTCCCACTTGTCTATCGGCTGCTCTTATATCTTGATAACAATGCTGTTCTTTGTTTCCGAGGAAGATTAGAGAGTGCACCCCTTGATGATCAGTCCAAATTTCCAATACTGCTTCCCAGAAATGAGCATTTCACGAAGTTAGTTGCTCTAGCTGCACACATATGAGTACTTCACAGTGAGGTCAGGGAAACACTCACGCAACTCAGACAGAAGTACTGGGTACCTCTTAAACGTCAGTTCGTTAGAAGCCTCATACGCAAATGTGCAACCTGTTGAAAGACCAATGGACCTCCATATCAACCTGTAAGTTCTCCGCCATTGCCTCCATCGAGAGTGTCAGAAAATCAAGTATTTAGTACAACTGGTGTGGGTTATGTTGGCCCTTTGTACATCAAGGGCTCCACTGGAGCAAAAAGTCCCACGAAGGTCTTTATTGTCTTATTCACATGCACAGTAGTTCAAGCCATCCATTTAGAAGTTGTGGAGGATCTATGATCAGAGTCTTTCATTCGAGCCTTCAGGAGATTTGTGAGCAAACAGGGAGTTCCAGAAAGACTTATTTCAGACAACACGAAAAACTTCAAGGACTGTAGCAAGAGGATCACTTCCTTGTGTAGTCGGATTCTGGAGGCAGAGAAAACGCAAAGATACTTGGCAAGTCATGGAATAACATGGTAGTTTATCATCGAAAGAGAACCCTGGTGGGGAGGGTTTTACAAGAAACTTGTTGACTCGGTGAAGAGGTGCCTCAAAAAGTACCTTGGCAAGACTTTACTCTTGTTCCTGACATAGTTACTATGGTAACTGAAGAAGAAGCAGTGCTGAACAGTCGACCGCTGACTTACTTGTACCCGGACATTGAAGATAATCCGCCTTTAACACCAGCACATTTCCTGTGTGGCCACAAACTTACCACTCTACCCAATTTAGTTCAGGACAAAGAAGATGTTGACCCTTTGTTCATTCCTCTATCTGTGCAAGCCCCATGGTCCAGAAAACAAGAACTTTCAAGGAGAATTATGCACTATGAATCGCTAATGACAACGTTTTGGACGCGATAGAGAAGAGAGTATTTGCTGAACCTGAGCGAATTTCAACGCCAGCCACTCAAAGGACCCTTGGCAAGGAATGACAGTTCTGTCAAGATCAGTCATGTTGTTCTAGTCCATGAGCATCTTCCAAGAAGTTGGTAAAGGTTGGCTCTTGTGGAGAAACTTATCAAAGGAAGAGATGGCTGGTGTTGTACTGCTCAAGTTAAACTCGCCAATAGAAACCAGATTCACCGTCCTTTGCAGTTGCTTTTTCCGCTAGAAGTGCAAGACACAGTGTCTGATCATAAAGAGATGAAATCCGAAGATATCATGTCAACTAGCGATCCAGCAGACCCTCAACAACCCCCTAAAAGCAAGGCTAACATTGAAGTAAGACAAAAAATTCACATGTGGACTCAATGATATTTTCGACTTAAATCAGTTACTTAACTAAAATAAGGATTTCTTACTATTGTTTTGGGGGGGGGGAGGATGTTGTGAATTAAGGACAGTGCCTACTTTTGTTAGTGCACATACTTTCTGCGCAGCAGGCAAGGCATGGTTTAAGTGCCACGTGCGTGCTAAGGTTGGCATTGACGCAATCAACTACGCTACCAAGTACATGACTAAAAGAAAGCAAAATTTTCCTACTGTGACCAAATCAAGTTTAATGAACCCGTACTTAAACCAGGAAGACCAAAATAGCAGCATATCGCTAACCACTAACTGTTAACTTCATCCAACTGAAAAACTAGCTGTTTTCTGTGGAAAATTATACTGAAATCCAACATGTACCTGCAGATGGTGTAGTGCACGTGCAAAACAAGTGCAAAATATGCAAATGTTTTACTTACCAGGGAGATAACAGGAAAAATTTAACAGGCACCGTAAAAGTTTTCAAAAAAGATCAATAACTTTAAAAAACGCGTGGTTACCCCCACATTTTATGTTATGAAATGGAAGTGGCAAGCTTATTCAACACATGATTAGTTTCTGGTTGTGAGCAAAAGGTATTTAGAAGACTGTCAGAGACGCTAAAAGTGCTGTTGCAACAATTTTGTTATTAAGAACATACAAAAAATGGTTTTCATGCTACCATTTACCATGCAGTTTTAAGATCTTTATGAGTGTGTTAACTTTTCTGTTAGTAAAGGCGAATTCATGGAAATCTGTGAAGAAATATCCTTTCCTTCTTTTTTCAGAAAATGCTGATGTCAGCACTTTTTTGACATTCAAGGCTAATTGTCTTGAAAAAATGCGTGGGTGCCCCAATTTTTCTTTCTGGATTCCAATAGCCCTTGCAAAGGTCTACATTTTCCACGTGGTCCTTACCTGGTGTAAAAACCTGTCTATTTAGTAGGCACCGTCCTTAATTTTGCCTGATTCGCCCGTGCAAATGAACTCTAGCAGTAGCACACAGGTGCCTTCGTGACTATGTTAATTTTGTTTGTTACAGTGGAACCTCGATTTAACGAACCTCTATTTAACGAAGTCCTCGATATAACGAACGATTTTCTTCAGCCCGGCCAAAATTACAGTAAAATGTATGGAGCAAAACCTCGATATAACGAACCTCGATATAACGAAATCCTCGTTATAACGAACACAATCCAGACGCCCAAACATAAAATATACCTCGATATAACGAATAAATGTCAACATGTGACGAAAGATGAATGCAAAACAAACTAACAAGGATGACATTTCTTTAATCTTGTAACACGAGGGCAACAGCCCATTACAGCTGTTTACATAATTTCATACAAACATATAAAAGCATCTACATTTCGACTTTATCCTCTTTGTCTTTTATGAGTTCTATTAACTTCTTTATCTTTGATGGCTTCTTGTGGCAAAAGGAATAAATTGCTGGAATTTCGAGGCCAATGCCCTTATTTCTTCGTTTACCAGCCACTTCCACTGATATTTGCCCTCCGTGCTTTAAAAATAAATGGAAGACACGTGAAAGTGTCAATGGCACATGGCCCACGGTCTGAAGCGTCCCTTCTGTCCCTTCCTGGTCTTGAACCCGTTTAACGGCAACAGCATGGGTGTCGTGTGGGTTGTCAGGCTCGTGCTGCAGAAAATATAGATGTAAAATCACTCAGTTTGCTCATAACCTGTCAAAACTACAAACGATTCCTTTTAAGGGCTTACATCACAATCCAGAACTTCACCAACAGCTGCATCCCAGATATCTTTATACGCATGGTAGCCTCGAATACAAGATCGAAAAGAATATGTTGTGTTGCTCATTGCTGTCTGTTTTAAAACTCAACAAGTCGCTTCACCGTTTCGTTACCTGTCGCTAGTTTCACGGTGAATAGCGAGAGACCTTCAATTTCCTGTGAAAGTTGACATGATACCCTGTCGAGCAATCAAAAGGTGTTCGATTCTAAAAATTCCAGCACGTCCTGCAATACCTCGCCGTATTTTGTGCCTTTATATCTCTGTTTAATATATTGTCCTATGGCAAGCCTAGAGAGTGCAGCAGAAGAAAGCGTAACAGTTCCCGTTCCTAGTGCTTCCACATCGCGGTCGCAGTCCAAAAAAAAAAGAGACCAAGAAGAGAAGGGTGCTGACATTGGAAGAGAAATATAAACTGGTTAAAGCAATCAAGGATGGGGAGAAAAACACTGTCGCTGCAAAGCGTTTTGATCCTCCTTTGTCTCAGTCTATAATCTCGATCGACCATTATGAAGAAAAAGGATGAGATTATTAGTGCCTATGAAGGAGGATTCTTCACAGACAAACGAAAGAAGATGAAGCAGGCGACTTTTCCAGATCTTGACAAAGCACTGTCTGAATGGTTTCGGAAGGTTCGAGGTATGAACATCCCAGTTAGTGGAACGCTGCTGCAAGAAAAAGCCCTGTACTTTGCACAACAGTTAGGGTATGAGAACTTCAAGGCAAGTAATGGCTTTCTAGAGAAAATTCAAGGAAAGACAGGGAATTACAGGCCAAGCTGTATGTGGTGAAGAGAAAAGCGTAGATCCTGATATTGTCGAAAATTGGAGCGAGCGTCTCCCGGATATTTGCCGCAGCTATAGCATGAAGGATCGTTTCAATGCTGACGAAGCAGGATTTATGTGGAAAGCTACCCCTACTCAAACGCTTAACCTGAGAGGAGAAAAGTGCACCGGTGGTAAGAGAAGTAAAGATCGCGTGACAGTCCTTGTGGCCTGCAACCAGGATGGCACAGAGAAGCTACCCCTACTTGTGATAGGGAAATATGCCAGACCCAGGTGTTTTAGGAACAGTAACATGAACTTGCTCCCCGTGACCTATGAGTCTCAAAGAAAAGCCTGGATGGACAGCGTTTTGTTTGAAACATGGGTCCGTCAAATTGACCGACGAATGAGAGTAGCAAACCGCCATATTCTGTTATTTTTAGATAACTGTACTTCACATGTTATTGTCAATGGCCTGACAAACACAAAGCTCATCTTCTTTCCACCTAACTGCACAAGCAAGCTTCAACCGGCAGACCAAGGCATAATCCAGAACCTTAAGGTAAATTATCGCAAGACAATGATCAGGCGGATGTTACAGTGTTTAGATGACAATAAACCTGTCAAAGAAATCGACCTCAAGGATGCTGTCTTTATGATGGCCAAAGCCTGGGACAGTGTAAGCACCACGACAATCAAAAACTGCTAGGAAAAAACAGGATTCCCGGGTGAAGTAGCGGAGCCCTCACACGATCCTTTTGAGTCAGACGAGGAAGACGAAGATACCAATGAAACTGGTGTCGGTCTATGGAGAAACATTACCCACCATTTTCCCTCTCTTGCAGAGATATTATTTAGTCACTTTGTATCCCTTGATAACAATGTTGTAACCGAAAGCCAACCGACGGAGGAAGATGTAACACGGGAAGCCCTGAAGGCAGTCCAAAACGTGGAATCGATGAGTCATGAGGAAGAAGAAGATGAAGGAGATTCAGACGCAGACATCTCTATAGTGGAGCCAAAACCACTTAGTCTGGTCGAAGCTAGCGAGGCTGTGACAGGGCTTCGCAATTTGATTTTGTCATTCGACAAGACAAGTGCAAAAGAAAAGGAATTTCTGCGCTCCCTTTCTTCTATGGAAGATACATTCCTACGAATGGCAACAAAACCACAGAGACAATCTTCACTAAAAGAATTTTTTGATTAAGAGTCCTAATTGGACTAGAACAGTGTTAAAATTGTTACCGTTTTGTTTAATACCATGTTCATTTTTCTTAAACGGAGGACGCATTTTTTACTGATGGCAAAAAACCTCCATTGGAAGTAATCTTTTATTAGCGTCTCAATATAGATGTGTATTTATGTTTTTTTTATATGTAGTTTTAAGCAGTTTTGTTTGCCTGTGCAATTTCTAAGTGCCGTAGCTATGTACATATCTGTACAGTACATAGCTACATAGACATTAAAGAAAGAGTGCTTATTAGTAATTGTTCAGATCCAGAAATACTGGGTAGTACTACGTAACACCGATGAAAATTAATTATTAACTAACCTCGATATAACGAACATTTTGGTTGTTTTTCCGAAAATTCGTTAAATCGAGGTTTTCGATTTAACGAACCCTCGATATAACGAACAAATTTCCCCAGTCCCTTGGCACTTCGTTAAATCGAGGTTCCACTGTATAAAAGATTTCGTATTCATATTTTTTAAGCATATGGTTTGTAAATGGTCAAGAAATAAACCCTCTCAACTTATTTCAGTTGGAGTCTTTGGAACTTCTTGAGAGATGGCAAATAGTGTCTAGGGATGATGTTCAGTGATGGTGAATTACGTCTAGTGATGGTAAATGATGTCTTAAGTGATGGAGAATTATGTCTAGTGATGGTGAATGACATCTACTGATGATGAATAATGTCTAGTAATGGAGAATGATGTCTAGTGATGGTGAATGACATCTAGTGATCATGAATGATGTCTACTGATAGTGAATTATGTGCAGTGATGGTGAATGATGCCTAGTGATGACAATAATATCTAGTGCTGGTGAATGACGTCCAGTGATGATAAACGATGTCTAGTGATGGTGAATTATGTCTAGTAATGGTAAATGATGTCTAGTCGTGGTGAAAGATGTCTAGTGATGATAAATGATGTCTAGTGATGGTGAATGATGTCTATTGATGGTGAATGATGTCTAGTGATGGTGAATGATGTCTAGTGATGGTAAATGATATCTAGTGATGGTGAATGACGTCCAGTGATGGTGAATGATGTCTAGTGATGGTGAAAGATGTCTAGTGATGGTCAATGACATCTTGTAATGGTGAATGATATCTAGTGATCGTAAATAATGTCTAGTGATGGTGAATGACGTCTAATGACGGTGACTTATGTCTAGTGATAGTGAATGATGTCTAGTGATGGTAAATGATGTCTAGTGATAGTGAATGATGTCTAGTGATGGTGAATGATGTCTTAAGTGATGGGAAATTATGTCTAGTGATTGTGAATGATGTCTAGTGATGATGAAAGATGTCTAGTGATGGTGAATGACTTCTAGTGATGGTGAATGACGTCTAGTCATGGTGAATTAGGTCTAATGATGCTTAGTTATGTCTAGTGATGGTGAATGACGTCTAGTGATGGTGAATGATGTCTAGTGATGTTGAATGATGTCTAGTGATGGTGAATGATGTTAAGTGATGCTGAATCACGTCTACTGATTGTGAATGATGTCTAGTGATGATGAGTGATGTCTAGTGATGGTGAAAGATGTCTAGTGATGGTAAATGATGTCTAGTGATGGTGAATGATGTCTAGTGATGCTAAATGATGTCTTGTGATGGTGAAAGACATCTAGTGATGGTGAATGATGTCTAGCGATAGTAAAATTAATGATGTCTAGTGATGGTGAAAGACATCTAGTAATGGTGAATGATGTCTAGTGATGGTGAATGATGTTTAGTGATGCTGAATCATGTCTACTGATTGTGAATGATGTCTAGTGATGATGAGTGATGTCTAGTGATGGTGAAAGATGTCTAGTGATGGTAAATGATGTCTTGTGATGGTGAAAGACATCTAGTGATGGTGAATGATGTCTAGCGATAGTAAAATTAATGATGTCTAGTGATGGTGAAAGACATCTAGTAATGGTGAATGATGTCTAGTGATGGTGAATGATGTTTAGTGATGCTGAATCATGTCTACTGATTGTGAATGATGTCTAGTGATGATGAGTGATGTCTAGTGATGGTGAAAGATGTCTAGTGATGGTAAATGATGTCTAATGATGCTGAATTACGTCTAGTGATTGTGAATGATGTCTAGTGATGATGAGTGATGTCTAGTGATGGTGAAAGATGTCTAGCGATGGTGAATGATGTCTAGTGATGGTGAAAGATGTCTAGTGATGTTGTGTGATGTCTAGTGATGGTGAAAGATGTCTAGTGATGGTCAATGATGTCTAGTGATGGCGAATGATGTCTAGTGATGGTAAATGATGTCTAGTCATGGTGAATCATGTCTAGTGATGGTGAATGATGTCTAGTCATGGTGAAAGATTTCTAGTGATGGTCAATGATGTCTAGTGATGGCGAAAGATGTCTAGTGATGGTAATGATGTCTATTGATGGTGAATGATGTCTAGTCATGGTAAATGATGTCTAGTCATGGTAAATGATGTCTAGTAATGGTAAATGATGTCTAGTGATAATAAATGATATCTAGTGATGGTGAATGATGTCTAGTGATGGTAAATGATGTCTAGTGATGGTAAATGATGTCTAGTTATGGTAAATAATGTCTAGTGATAGTGAATGACGTCTAGTGATGCTGAATTACGTCTAGTGATTGTGAATGATGTCTGGTGATGACAAATGACGTCTAGTGATGGTGAAAGATGTCTAGGCATGGTGAATGATGTCCACTGATGATGAATGATGTCTTGTGATTGTATAGTATAGTATAGTATCTCTTTATTATGCCTTACTCTCCAAAGGGAGGTATTGGTCTGTTTACAATAAAGGTTTAACATTAACTAGTACAATAAGAAATAACATTCACTTGATTCCTTTATAATTCAAATAAAATTAAATAAAAATTATAATGCTCATTTCGTTTGTAAGTTGAGAATCTCTTTTCTTTTTTTAAACATTAAGTTGATATATTTACGTATTATTTTTGATGTAACTCTATTGTCAGCTCTAAGTAAGTACTTAGTTCTCTCGTTAACGTTCAGATTTGCGTAAAGTGCATCTTTTTGAAATGTGAGAATGGAGCTCAACTCTTATGGTAGCATACCCCTGGCAATACATCAAGAAATGCTGTTCGTGTTCTACGCAATTTTCTTTACATACTAAGCATGTTCTTTCCTCTACTGGAATTGATGCTCCTTTATTTTCATATTTTCCAGTTTGTGTTCGTAATGCGTGACATCCTAACCTAAGCCTTGTCGGGCTAATTCTGTGTGCTGAGTTTGTAACCGTTTTCAGGTAATTTTCAAATTGATAACTCTTTTTAACTTCCTTGTGCGTAAATTTTTCCCTTGAAGTTGTTGATGAACTGTTCTTAGTCTCAAGCCAGTTTTGTGAATACTGATTTCTAAGATTTTTGTTTATTTTTAATCGACCGTTCTTGATGTGTTGCCATGTTACTGGTTCTGTTGATTCTGTTACTTGATACCCCCTAGTGATCTCTTCATTAATTGTAACATCAAAGAAAGGTGTAGAAGTTGTTGCATATTGAAATGCTTCACGTAACAAAACGTTGCTACAAGAATGCTTCAATCTTTGCCAATAGCTAAAGATTGAGGCTTTTATATCAATGCTTAAAGGGTACCTCCCAAGCTCTGCCCTGCAGGCAATATTTTCTGTATACCATGGGATGTTTAGTGTTTGTTTACAGAACTTAATGTGGACTTGTTCAATTGTGCTTTTATCAAAATGCATTCTGTATGACAATAGTTCTGGTCCCCAAATTTCACATGCATAAAGCAACAGGGGTTTAACAAGGGCATCGAAAAGTTTGTTCGTAATTGCAATAGTTGCTGAATCTGAGTTAGAAAAGGATCTTTTTATTATCGAGAACTTTTGTGACTTTTTTGCTGAGAATTTCTCTTGCATAGGTGTAACGACCGGATGAAGTAATTTCTACACCTAAATATGTTTGTTTATCGACAATTTGTAAAGTTTCATTATTGTATTTGAAATTTGTATTGTTTTTGTTTTGCCTGTTACCACTAAATATGATTATGTTCAACTTTTTAGTGTTGACTTTGAGCTTCCATTGCTGAGCGTGTTGATGAATTACATTGAGCGATTGTTGCAGCCCTTCCGGAGAAGGACTGATTACTAATAAATCATCTGCATACATTAAGCAGTTTATAGAGCGATTCCCTAACATCACACCTGGAGATTTGTTCTGTTTAAAATATTGCGGTAGATCATTCATAAATAACGAAAATAAAACTGGACTTAGGCCATCACCTTGTCTTATCCCTTTGTTACATGAAAAAAGTTCGGTAAGCGTGTTTTGATTAATTTTAACACAACTCCTAATTGATGAATACATGGACTTAACAACATTCAAGAATTTTCCTTGAATTCCATATTTGTGTAGTTTATGAATCATACCGGATTGCCATACGCTATCGAAGGCTTTGTCGTAGTCAATGAAACCAACATCAAGTTTCTTGTGATGTTTGGTGTATTTATGGAGTAATTGCTGGAAAATGAATAAACTATCCGTGGTTCTAGTGTTTGGTCTAAATCCAAATTGTTCTGGATTTAGAACATTATGTTGCTCTATGAACTTATTCAATCTGTTTTGCAAAATTGATGTGAATAGTTTCCCTAAGCAGCTGGTTAAAGTAATTCCTCTATAATTGGCTGGAGATTTCTTATCGCCTTTTTGTTTGTATATTGGTTTTATAACACCAATGTTCCATTCAGTTGAAAGGTGCCGTTTTCAATGATGTCGTTGAATATTCTTTCTAGAGAAGGCATGAGATAATACCGCCCATGTTTGATCATTTCACTCAGGATGGTGTCCGTACCAGATGCTTTTTTATTTTTGAGTTTAGATATTTGATCATGAATTTCTTTTGCAGTGATAGGCGCGTCTAAAATTTCATCGGTCATAGTTGTTGTTTGGTCAGGATTGTTTGGAAATATGACGTTTGCGTTCGTTTCTTGAGATTCGTCATATAAAAGGTTTTGAAAATGTTTTATCCAATCTTCTGACGAAATATCGCAACTTTCTTCGACCGTCTCATTTTTACGAATTTTGTTTATTAGTTTCCAGAATTGGCCGCTTCGGTTGGAATTCAAATTGTTTATTTCATTTAAAAGTTGATTTTTATATGTTTTTTACATCTTTTTTACTAGCGTTTTGTATTTCTTTTTGAGGGTAAAGTATTCTTATCGCAGTGATCGAGGAGCTGTGGGATTTATTTCCTTCGCCAGTCTCTGCAGCTCTTTCTTTAGTTGTCTGCAAGTATTATCGTACCATGGTTTGTGTTTCTTCGTACATTTTCGCGTTTTATGTGATGTCTCCAGGCTTAGTTTTGCAACTGATTTTAGTATTTGATTGAACTGTGAAATCTCATCATCTATTGAGCTGTGGTGTGCTGCATTGAAGGATTGAAGCCTGTCTTGAATATCAATACTCGATAATGCACTTATGAATTTGTCTTTGCATTCTGACTTCCAAAGAAACTTGGTGAAGCTGTTTTGTGGAAACGCCCCCTTTCTTCGAGTATTTTTTGAGGCGTTGTAGTTCATGATATCACGATTACTGGAGGCTAATTTGAGAATGATTGGACAGTGATCAGAATAAGGCGTCAAATGCTGTATTTGAAATCCTAGCACTGTGTTTTGAAGATCTTCACTGACTATTCGGTAATCAACAGTGCTTGCTCCATTGGATTGATATGATGTTAGCTTGCCGTCTACATCACCTGTAGCTCTACCGTTCAATATTCTCAATTTGTTTCCTATACATAATCGTAATACTTCGCCTCCTAGTTTGTTAATGGTATAATCTCCGTTGTTTCGTTTTGGCCAATTTTTATTGAGATTATATGCGTCATCATCTGGCAGGAAATTGCAACAATCATTTTCAATAAAGTCATTTAAAGTTCCAGTCCTAGCATTTAAATCACCAAGCAAAATGATTTTACCTTGTTTGGAATACTTGTGTCTTTCTTGTTCTAAAACGCTTAGGACGTCCTCACCTGCTTTTCGCTGAGACTGAAGTGGGGGTAAATAAACCGCCGCGAGATAAATGTCTGAATTTATACCAAAAAGCTGTCTTTTTGGGTGACACCAAATTATGTTTGGAGAGGCACTCTTTATATGAAAAACAAGGTCTGAATGTTTATTTTTTATCAAGACAGATACTCCGCCTTGACCTCGTTTACTTTTCGTGCTCCGTACGGTCGAGTGGACTATGGAATACTGAAACATCAATGACTCATCTTTTGCCCATGTTTCTTGTAAGCAAATAATATTGAATTTTGATAGATTAGATTTAATTGATTTGATATTTAATTTTGTATTTAAAATGGTTTGATTGGTTGGTTTTAGCCTGGTTTTGAGTCCTTGAATATTCCATGAAATTATATTGAAAACATTATGTTGATTTAACCATGAAGAGTTCATTTGAAAGAAAGAAAATATATATATGAAGAGGCTAGTCATAAAAGGGGATAAGTGACGATTTTGGTTGCTTTTCTTTTTTCTTGCTCCAAATTAGCTGAATTTTTGCATGTGGTCTTCAATGTAATAGAAAAACGTGTTCCTGTATTTTTGCCGCTGGTTTTTGCTTCGCTTTATAAAGACGCCGCTAGGAAAACCGAGTGGTTTTTTGCATACGCAATATCCTGAAAACGAAGCAAAGTTTAGCGGAAAAACTACGGGACATTGCTAAACATACCTAAACAAAACTCTATGCGAAATTTGGAGCGTTTTCGACAAAGTTCACTTTTGATTAAAATACCTAACGCCCTTTTCCCGCCGAGGCTGCAAATAAACGAAGCCGGGCCTTTGTTATGATAAACAGAGCCGATCCTTTGTTATAATAACCAAGCCAAGCCTTTGTTATAAGTCGAAGTCTCGCCTCGGTTTATCATAACAAAGGATCGGCCCGCCGCGACCGTAGGGACTTTGATCTCACTTAGAAAGCAGCAAAATGTCAATTTCACGCAACGTATAAGCTCAAAAATGTTAATTTTAGGTCAAAAAAGGTTTAAATGTTGATTTCACGTTAACGCGTGACGACAAGGAGGTTGATTTCACTTAGAAACCAGCAAAATGTCAATTTCACGCAACGCATAAGCTTAATGATGTTGATTTCAGGTCTAAATAGGTTAAAATGTTGATTTGACGTTAACGCGTGACGGCAAGGAGGTTGATTTCTCTTAGAAACCAGCAAAATGTCAATTCCACGCAACGTATAAGCTCAAAAATGTTGATTTTAGGTCAGAAAAGGTTTAAATGTTGATTTGACGTTAACGCGTGACGACAAGGAGGTTGATTTCACTTAGAAACCAGCAAAATGTCAATTTCACGCAACGCATAAGCTTAATGATGTTGATTTCAGGTCTAAATAGGTTAAAATGTTGATTTGACGTTAACGCGTGACGGCAAGGAGGTTGATTTCTCTTAGAAACCAGCAAAATGTCAATTCCACGCAACGTATAAGCTCAAAAATGTTGATTTTAGGTCAAAAAAGGTTTAAATGTTGATTTCACGTTAACGCGTGACGACAAGGTTGATTTCACTTAGAAACCAGCAAAATGTCAATTTTACGCAGCGCATAAGCTCAATGATGTTGATTTCAAGTCTAAATAGGTTAAAATGTTGATTTGACGTTAACGCGTGTCGGCAAGGATGTTGGTTTCACTTAGAAACCAGCAAAATGTCAATTTCACGCAGCGCATAAGCTCAATGATGTTGATTTCAGGTCTAAATAGGTTAAAATGTTGATTTCGCGTTAACGCGTGACGGCAAGGATGTTGGTTTCACTTAGAAACCAGCAAAATGTCAATTTCACGCAGCGCATAAGCTCAATGATGTTGATTTCAGGTCTAAATAGGTTAAAATGTTGATTTGACGTTAACGCGTGTCGGCAAGGATGTTGGTTTCACTTAAAAACCAGCAAAATGTCAATTTCACGCAGCGCATAAGCTCAGTGATGTTGATTTCAGGTCTAAATAGGTTAAAATGTTGATTTCGCGTTAACGCGTGACGGCAAGGATGTTGGTTTCACTTAGAAACCAGCAAAATGTCAATTTCACGCAGCGCATAAGCTCAATGATGTTGATTTCAGGTCTAAATAGGTTAAAATGTTGATTTCGCGTTAACGCGTGACGGCAAGGATGTTGGTTTCACTTAGAAACCAGCAAAATGTCAATTTCACGCAGCGCATAAGCTCAATGATGTTGATTTCAGGTCTAAATAGGTTAAAATGTTGATTTCGCGTGAACGCGTGACGGCAAGGATGTTGGTTTCACTTAGAAACCAGCAAAATGTCAAATCACGCAGCGCATAAGCTCAATGATGTTGATTTCAAGTCTAAATAGGTTAAAATGTTGATTTGACGTTAACGCGTGACGGCAAGGATGTTGGTTTCACTTAGAAAAAAGCAAAATGGTAGGAGCCCATGATGGGCTCCTGAAAATGGTAATTTCACGCAACGTATAAGCTCAAAAATGCTGATTTCAGGTCAAAAAAAGGTGTAAATAAAAATAAAATGAAACAAATAAACATTTCAATAAGCACTTTTCCAAATACGGCAACGTCTTCAATGGCTAAAAAATCACGAGATAAAACATAGTTTTCGACAAACGCGATCGTAGCTTTATGTCACGCACCGCCATAACTTCCAAGTTGAAAATGCGCTGGTACCTCTTATGCCTGATGAGGATAACAACTTTGGTGGCTGTTTAGTTTTGGATTTAAGAATTTGATGACTCCACGTGAAAACGCTCTATAAATAGGACTGACAGATTAATAGATTAACCCTTCTGCGCAACGTACGGGTCTCCATACATCTGCATGTCCCCTGATCCCAGAAGCTCAAAACACTACAAATCATACCGATTTGAAATAAAATCAACGCAAACTGGATCACAGCTCTGTTACAATCGATCGCCACTTGCTGGCCATTATTATGTTTAAATCTAGTTACCAGTTCGAGAAACGTCCGCAGAACGTAATCGCAATGCATGCCGGGAAGGGTCTTTACACCTCGTGCGCGGGAAAACATGGCGGTCGATTCAAGACAAATTTTATAAGTCTAAAACCAGTTCTCGCTTTCCAAACTTTGACGCTAGCAACGCTTGGCAAATGAGCCACAACTCACCAGAGGGTATTTTTCTTGGGCAAGAACTGCTCTTGGACTTTGCTACCTGGCTCGACCTGACTTCGAACGCCGATAACACGATTACGGTATATCAGCTGCCTTCGAAGTTTCAGAACACATTTTGATTCTTTAAAACGTGCTGATGACTTACGGGTTTATCGAGGCTTTATGATGCCTCTCAGCCACCAGGTAGGCATACAAGGTACTTTAAAACAATGCTTAAGATATTAGTTGACAGAGCTCTAATGCGGCACATCTCTTTTTTGTTTGGTGGCATTTCGTTTGACGCTCGATCGATTCACGTGTTGTGTTCACGTCACAATAACCGGTGTAAACAATCCGTTCCCAGATTTCCGCTCTATATGCTGTGGGATTTGGTTTTGACTTCATACACTATAAACAGTCTGCCTGTTTGCTGTTCAACAAATAAACTCCTAAAGACATGGCTAGGAAAAGCCAAGTTTTTTGCCTACGTTTTAACTCGAAAACAAAGCAAAAACCAGCGACAAAAATACAGAACCACGTTTTTCTATTACATTGAAGACCACATGCAAAAATTCAGCTAATTTGGAGCAAGAAAAACGAAAAGCAACCAAAATCGTCACATCCCCTTTTATGACTAGCTTCTTCATATGTATTTATACGATCAACAAAACCCGGAAAAAATAAATGTAAGCTTTGATGATACTAATAAGGAAATATAGTACTTACTGATTATCGGGGAAATATAAAACTAAATGTCTCACAAAAGTGTCTCAGTGTCATGATAAGGCTTACAGCTGCTTAACGTTTGCCAAGGCTTGTCAGCAGTAAGTTGATTAACTGTTGCGCTGGACTTGCGTTCCTCCACCTAATTTCGTCCTTTTCTGCGGTTCTGTTGGTTCCACAAGAATGGCTTTTCCTGAAAACGGCACTGTTTTGAGTGGTCTGAAGTGGTGTCGAATGAGTGTCCATTTTCTCTTGCCCATTTCTTCATAGAAGCAGCCAGATGTCCAAGGCCTTGTTTGTTGTAATGGATTCCGTCTCGTGTGAAGAAACCGGGGTCTTTCGCGTCTACCTCGAGGAATGCTGTATCCATCGACTTTATGTATTCATTAACTTCAGTTATTCTCGGACTGGGCGCATGGTGGTTGGGAGGAATTTCACAGAAGCATATTTTGGCGTTCGGAAATTTATCTGCAGACTTGATCTTTAAGGTGTTAAGTTTGGTTTTAATTTCAGCGGTTGTGTTATCTCTAATGTTTGTGCCTAAATGGTAGATGACGCATTTGACAGCTTCATTTGGTGTGGGCTCGTTGTTGATGTACGCAATGACTGAATCAAGTGTCGCGCCACTAAGAGATCCAATGCCCATAGCTAACCTTCCTCTATTTAGACCTCGAGTGTTTGAATCACAAAGACGATCGTATCTCCAACAGGCTTGACGTCTCTAAAAACTTTCTTTGTTTGTTCATTTTGGCCTGTAGTTTGAATATTTGCGTCTTCTTGTGGTGGCTGCGAATACTGTGATTTCCACTCTGGATTTTGAATATCACCTCAAGTTGCAAGCTCGCCTTCAAATAAATGTTCTTGTATAACGTTCGTTTCTTTTTCTAAATCCTTGACACGTTGCAGGATAGCTTCATTTTCCTTTAATAGCGTGCTGTTGTTTTGGCGAAGCTCGTCATTTTCGCTCTTGACTTTCTCGAGGTTTTCTTCCGATTCCCGAACAAGTGCATACACTTGCGCCATGTCCTCTGTCATTTTCTTCTTTAACTCCTGATACTGATTTACCTGATGTTGCAACTGATCTTCCAAAGATTTACGTGGTGTTTGTTCTCTTTTAATGTTCTCCTGGCAGCTTTCAACTTCGATTTTGTAACTGTTGAGTTCAGCTGTTAAAGATTTCATGCAATCATGGACGTGATCAAAATCTTGGAGCCTTAATGTCATGCTGTGCAATGTCTCCTTGATTGTAATATTTTCCTCAATAACTTTTTCTATTGAAGATTTCAGTGTTTCAAAAACTCTGTGGTCCTGATGACCAGGTGGAGTACTTGGGAGGCTTCGCCGTCGAGATTGGGGGGACGGTTGCTGTAGTTGAAGGTTTGGTCCGGTGGTTGTATGAGTGGTAGAGTTGTCACCGGCGACATCTTCGACATCGTCAGAGCCATTTGAAGCATTTAACTCTGCTAAGAGGTCATCTCTGTCTGATGTGGATCGCCAGAACCTCCAGTTTGCCTTGCCGTTTCCACGCGCGCCTTTATGCATGGAAACACCTCTCGACACCATTCACCGCACTGGTTTCCTTGGATTAGAATACGGCAGGTTGTCAAATAAAAGGAAATTGTCATGTTTCCTATCTTGTCTGCCTTCTTGTTCATGGCGCCACGTGTGTTATCTGCATGTTCTTGTATTTGCGCCATCATCTTGGCTTGATAATCGCATTTGCTCCACTCTATATCGTGAGAAAGACTTTTGTAATGTTCGTCAATGTACTTCATCCACAACGATACGCCGTCTTTGTCGGTCATGTACGTTGCTGTCCTGTCACCATCATTATAAATGTTGAAATCGATTTCCTCGAACAAAGCTGTTTTAGATTGCTTCCCGCCTGTCATTTTCTCAATACAAAGATGTTAAATTGTACAGATGTTAAATTGTAGAACAGGTATCGCCTTTTACATGCTAAGTTCACTAATGTTGACTGCGACGGATTATTTCAACCGCCATGAGTGAGTGAGTGAGTGAGTGATGGTGAAAGATGTCTAGTGATGGTCAATGATGTCTAGTAATGGTGAATGATGTCTAGTGATGGTGAATGATGTCTAGTGATTGTGAATGATGTCTAGTGATGGTGAATGATGTCTAGTGATGGTAAATGATGTCTAGTGATGATGAATGATGTTTAGTGATGGTGAAAGATGTCTAGTGATGGTCAATGACGGATTGTGAATGATGTTTAGTGATGGTGAATTATGTCTAGTGATGGTGAATGATGTCCAGTGATGGTAAATGATGTTTAGTGATGATGAATGATGTCTAGTGATGCTAAATGATGTCTTGTGATGTTGAACTACTTGTAGTGATGGTGAATGACGTCTAGTGATGGTGAGTTATGTCTAGTGAAGGTGAATTATGTCTAGTGAAGGTGTGTGGGTAAGCTAGACCATTAATAGCAGCAGCGAAACTAATTCTAGAACATTAATAAGTAACTTATGTTGTGTATAGTGTTTTCTGTACGGATATCATGTAAAGCAAATATTAATATTGTTGTGTATTTTAAAATGATAAAATTCCATATTTAAATAAAGGGTTTCATCCATCCATCCATCCATCATATGACGTAAAGTGATGGTGAGTGCTGTCTAGTGATGGTGAATGATGTCTAGTGATGGTGAATGATGTCTAGTGATGGTGAATGATGTCTAGTGATGGTGAATTATGTCTAGTGATGCTGAATTACGTCTAGTGATTGTGAATGATGTCTAGTGATGATGAATGATGTCTAGTTATGGTGAATGGTGTCTAGTGATGGTGAATGATGTCTAGTGATGCTGAATTACATCTAGTGATGGTGAATTATGTCTAGTGATGGTGAATGATGTCTAGTGATGGTGAATGATGTTGAGTGATGGTGAATTATGTCTAGTGATGGTGAATGATATCTAGTGATGGTGAATTATGTCTAGTGATAGTGAATTACGTCCAGTGATGGTGAATGATGCCTAGTGATGGTGAGTGATGTCTTGTGATGGTGAAGGACATCGAGTGATGGTGAATGATGTGTAGTGATGCTGAATTACGTCTAGTAGTGATTGTGAATGATTTCTAGTGATGGTGAATTATGCCTAGTGATGGTGAATGATGTCTAGTGATGGTGAATGATGTCGAGTGATGGTGAATTACGTCTAGTAGTGATTGTGAATGATTTCTAGTGATGGTGAATTATGCCTAGTGATGGTGAATGATGTCTAGTGATGGTGAATGATGTCGAGTGATGGTGAATGTGTCTAGTGATGGTGAATTATGTCTAGTGATAGTGAATTATGTCTAGTGATGGTGAATGATGCCTAGTGATGGTGAGTGATGTCTTGCAATGGTGAAATACGTCTAGTGATGGTGAATGATATCTAATGATGGTGAATGATGTCGAGTGATGGTGAATTATGTCTAGTGATAGTGAATTATGTCTAGTGATGGTGAATGATGCCTAGTGATGGTGAGTGATGTCTTGCGATGGTGAAAGAACTGTCTAGTGATGGTGAGTGATATCTAGTGATGGTGAATTACGTGTAGTGATGATGATTTATGTCTGGGGATTGTGATTTATGTCTGGTGTTGCTGAATTACGTCTAATGATTATGAATGATGTCTAGTAATGATGAATTATGTCTAGTGATGGTGAACGATGTCTAGTGATGGTGAATGATGTCTAGTGATGATGAATTATGTCTGTTGATGGTGATTTATATCTGCTGATGCTGAATTACGTGTAGTGATTGGGAATGATTTCTAGTGATGATGAATGATGTCTAGTGATGGTGAATGATATCTAGTGATGGTGAATGATGTCTAGTGATGGTGAATTACATCTAATGATTGTGACTTTTATCTAGTGGTGCTGAATTACATCTAGTGATGGTGAATTATGTCTAGTGATGGTTAATGATGTCTAGTGGTGGTGAATGTCTTGTGATGTTGAATGATGACTAGTGATGCTGAATTACGTCTAGTGATGGTGAGTGATGTCTAGTGACGGTGAATTATGTCTAGTGATGGTGAGGGATGTCTAGTGATGGTGAAGGATGCTAAGTTATGGTGAATGATGTCGAGTGATGGTGAATGATGTCTAGTGATGGTGAAGGATACTAAGTTATTGTGAATGATGTCTAGTAATGGTGATCATGAGTGAGATTATGAAGTCTGTTTATAGTGAACAGTGTCTAATAATGTCAAATGATATATATTGATGTGTAGTCTTGTTTAGTTATGTAAAGTTACGTTTAATGACTTCAAATGAGATGTAGTTCCATATATGGTGGTGGGATTTTTATGAGTTTTCTTCAGGGTCAGTACAAAACCTGGACCCTTTTGATCTGGACCCTCTACTGGACCCCCTTTTGGACCCCATCTGGATCCCTTTTGGACCCCTTCTGGACCCTCTTCTGGACCCCCTTCTGGACCCCCTTCTGGACCCCCTTCAGGATCCCCATTTTGGACTCCCAGATAAGAACCGCAAGAGTGACCTCACCCGAAAAAGATGACATCTCGGATTTGCACCTGTTTTCCATCAAGCGGTGTCAGGACCCTCTGGACCACCTATTTTTTCTTCCCGAAAGTACGGGCTCTATTTAATCATGGGCAAAACTTGAAGAAATAATGAATTCACGCAGCCTTGGGAATAATATGATGGCTGCAGCCGTGGTTAACTAAGTCTATTTTTAGAAACCTGCTTAAAATTCCTAAATAACTTAACTCGGTTAAAGGTTGGTTATGACAAAACAACAGGGTTTTATATATTATGAGTGGTCGCTTTGAAATTGGTTATGAAGTGCTGTGAACTCAATTGATGTCATGATGTGGATCAACCAACAAAATGACAGACTTTGAGAGCTATAGTCTTTCACTTTCGTGATTCTTTTTCTTTGTTTTCCTGTCCTTCAGTTTCTTTATATTCACGGCTAAGGCAATCTCTCTTCCTTCTCATGTGCACTATACATGAATTTCCAAGGCAGTTCTTTCGAATATGGTGTTGATTTTGTGTGGACGTCAGAGTGTTCTCCACTGCCGTTGTATAAATGGTCCTCAAATTTGACTGGAATCCTACCATGCATGACTTTTATACCCGGGCTTTTGTAGAGAGCACCTCCGAATGAGCATTAAGTTCTTCATTTATGCAAAAAGAAACACTCGCGTTGGAGCATCTTTATCAATAGAGAAGCATGAATTATGGCATCTAGAAACTGTGAAATGCTCTCAGTCCACAGCTATTATGTTTGGAAAATGCACTTCACTTAAAATTGTTCACGAGTTCATTCGTTCATATGCATTTCTTGCCATTTTAACGAACTGCTACTTCCCTTTGACGTACTCTAGTGTTCTTTGCAGAGGTCGATTAAAATTTATCCTTCTAAGGTGAATGACCGCTTCCTGTTCAGGCCATAGTTGTGAAGGTTCCCTGCAAACTTGACTGATATGGTATAGCCAACACATAATAAATTAGAAAAAACTAGAAATCTGCTCTAGTAATACAACTGTTTCAAACTGTTGTTACAACTCGCAATGTTCAGTACAAGATTATGCACTTGTTTGTGTTACAGTGAACAACAACTTACATACAGACCGTGATGACTGACACATTTCACAAAAAAGCCAATGCACGGCACTGATAAGAGACCACTAACCTGGTTTACACCACGCAGAAAGGTGGTTTAAAATTAACCTAACTCCGTTAAAAAATTTATTGTTCTTCAATTGATTTCCATGGTCACCATTAACCTGGTTTAAGTTCAATGAACCCAAGATTTTTCGGTAGCCCAGTTAATCGTAATTGATTAATTAGAAATAATCTGCTTAACTCTCACAGTGCAGCCACAGCCATTATATTATTCCAGACACAACGCTGCGTGAAATCATTGTTTTCTTCACATCTTGCTCACTGATTAAATAGACTTCATCGTGTTATGTTCTAAGTTTAATTATTTAAATTAGGAGCTCATATTTTCTAGAAGAAAAAATAGGGGGTCCAGATGGGGGTCCAGAAGGGGTCCACATGGGGTCCAAAATGGGGTCCAGTAGGGGGTCCAGATTGAGGGGTCCACATTTTGTACCGACCTGTTTCTCCATTTGATGTATATAAGACACGAATTTATAACTAAGATTCAAGGCTAATTATCGCGAAAAAATGCATTGCTACCCTCATTTTTCTTTGTGGATTCCAATAACTCTTGCAAAGATCTACTTTTTCCGCATGGTCCTAACCTGGCCCAAAACCTTTGTATTTAATAGGTGCTGTACTGAAACATGTCCTTTAATTTAGTAAACAGACTTTGTGAAAGGTTCAATAATGTCAAAAGTAACAAAAGTGCAATGGCTGGCTCACTACATGTGAGTCACTTAATTTTTGCGTCGTGTTATGTTAGCGATACTTATTGTTCGTGTCACTTTAATTTCGCGATTTTTTTTACATGTAAATCGCAAAATTTTGCGAAATTGATGTTTCAAGAAAGTATCACATAATAAGGTATTCAAACAGCAAATCAACTTTTTGTTGTTAATGATCTTCTGACCTTCGATACTGTTTTGGTGAATCAAAAGAAAACACAAACCAAGCAGTCAGTGTTCACAGCAGATGTTGAGCAACATGACCATGGTCTAATATGCCCATCAGATATCCAAACACTGTCACAGTCATGATTTTCTTTGTTGAAACTTGATGAATTATTAATGCTTTGAGAAATAAAATTATCAAGTTGTTTTGTAGCTTGGCAGCTATTGCACCATTCATCATGATTTGTGACCTTGACACATTGCAATAATTAAGTTGTAGTTTGAAGACTTGTTAATAATGAGATTTTTGAATGTCCTTTTGATTTCATACATGTATGTATTATTTTATGTCAGCTGACTAGGAATGTTGTATGAAAATAATTAGGGACCCTTCGGTTGTCAGTTGTGTAGGGTGGTAAACTATCCAAGTGATCTAACAATGTTTCAAGATGATCTAGATAGTTTGTGTACCTGGAGCCAACACAACAGGATGACCTTCAATGTTAAGAAATGCAAGTTGATGCACATTACCCAGAAGAAACAACCATTCAGATCTAGTTTCACCCTAAATGAATCGCTCAAAGAGGAAGTTTATGAGTTCCGTGACCTTGGTTTACCTACTAACCATCATCTTTCTTGGAACTCTCATGTAGATGCCATTACAAATAAAGCTAATAGAATTTTAGGCCTGCTTAGAAAAACTTGTAGAGGTTGGAAGGACATCGAAACCCTGAAGGTGCTGTATTGCACGTTGGTGAGATCGCAAGTGGAATATGGATCAGTGGTGTGGTCGCCACACACCGCAAGAAACATTGACAAGCTTGAGCGCATACAGCGGAGGGGAATAAAATTTATTCTCGGAAAACAGAATTTTACCCATGACGAGCGCCTGAAATGTCTTAATCTGGTTTCGCTTGAAAAGAGGTGCTATCTTTTTGATGTCACATTTTTGTATAAGGCTTTAAATGGATACTTGAATGTGGATGTATTTCCGTTTCTGAACTTTTATTCTCAAGATGATGCGTATAGGTTCAGACATGTTGATGACTACTCCTTGAAGACAAATTTTGCTAGAACGACTACTTTTAAAAACACTTATTTTAATAGAATTGTGGAGATGTGGAATTCAATACCCTTAGATATTAGGTTATCTCCTAGTTGTGCAGTTTTTAAGTCGGGAATGAAGATGTTTTTAAGTGAGGAATGAATATTTGATTTAATTTTGTTTTTCTTGATTGTTATTACATGATTATTTATTTAGATTAGCTACATGGTGATCTGTCTCGCATGGAGTGTTCCACTCTTTTACAGATTATCGTTATGGCTTTGCCTGTTTGTGTATGCTTTTAGACTTAGATTTAATTGCCATTAAATTGTAATAAATAAATTGTCATTTGAGGACTTGTTAAGAATGAGATTTTCCAATGTCCTTTTGATTTCATGTGTTACATGTCATCACACAAAAACTATGAAGTGACTAGCAATGTTGTTTAAACGTAATAAATTGGCCTGGAAAAAAAATAAAGTTTATGTTTGCACTGTTTGGGAATGATTTATTGTCTCCCTTACCCCATTTCTATGCTTTTCTTTTCACAAACTACGATTTCAACAGACCTGTTTTTAGCCCCCGAAAGGGAGGTCACTCAACTATGAAATTCTTGGTGGTCATCATGGGGAATTTGAAAGAAATCCCTAAAAGGTAATGGAAACTAATATCAATCTCCCTTTGTGGGCCTGGCCCAAATTCATTTTAAACCCGAGGTACCAATTTAACAAAACTACCTTTTCATGGGGTTTTTTGGCTTGAAAATAACTGTTAAGTTGATAATTTCAAATGCATTTGACCTTACACAAACCACATGATTTTAACCTGTAAAAGGTACCCTGCCCCTTATGCTCAAATGCTAGTTATAGTTATAGGCTATAATTTTGTGAAAGCAGAATGATAGCCTTTTTAACTTGTGAATTGTAATAGCATGTTACAAGTTTGCAGATTATGCAAATGTTTGCAAATGAGGGAGTGGTCTCATCCGTAAACTTTTATGTGCTATTTCTGGTGACCAGTAAATAAAATGTAAGAAATCAATGCATGGATAAATATTGGGGACCCATATAATGTTTTAGGTATTAGGTAACTACATGTATGTGTGTACTAAAAACTTTATTGTCTGCAATCATTCAGAGTTCAGTGACTGCTGCAGTTATTTTGAAATAAATGGAAATCTTGGTATTATAATCATCATCAGATTAGCGCCATTGCATTTATGATCCAGTTTTAACTATTTGGTGTTCCTTGATACTTGGAAGCTGTAAAATTATATTTTGCAAATATTGGGCATTGCTGAATACGTATTTGTAGGCAATGGGTGGGTGATCCCTGGGTGATCCCTTGAGTGGCCTTGAGATCAGAAAAGCCCAAGCTAAAGATCAAAATCTTGAGTCACGCTAAATTTGATAACGTTTTCCATGAGACAGGTGAAATTGCTGGAAGCTGATATTGAACATTTCTGTGGCAGAAGGCAATCCATAGTATCGAGTAGTAGGAGTTGAGACAGAATTATGAACTTTTGGAAATCAAAGGGAAATTCACTTTGGGTGTGCGAGAAGATTTTTATGAGCATAAATTGAATGGAAGCTTTAAAATTTAGCCTTACAGGCCAAAATTTTGAGCTGTTCTTTTGCTCAACACAAAGTACAAAATGAAAGCGAATCGCAAGCAAACCAGAATGAAACTCACAGCAAGGTTTTCCACATGAACGGGGTTAGGGCTGAACATTTAACTATGCATTGTATATCTCTCTTCTGTTTGTATTTATTTACTCATTATGTATAGTGGAAATACCAGATAAACATTGATGGAACAGTGGCAGCTTACCGTTTACCATACCTTCTGGCTGGCAGTGGTTTAGTATTCAAACAGGAATCACCATATTATGAACACTTCTATGGGGAACTTCAGCCTTGGATACATTATGTGCCTTTCAAGAGGGATCTAAGTGACTTAGAAAGACAGTTAAAGTGGGCCATGGCCAATGATGAGAAGGTAGTAATAAACTATATGTATACAGTATCACTTCTTAAAGCAAAAATATTAATAATATTAAAAATCAAAAACGGGGTCACTCTTGGATCAGAACTACAGTACAGCCCAAAAATAATGCACGCGCAAGAACTTCTTTTTGCGTCCGCAAGCCGTCAACTTCTTGCGGCTTCTTGCGGGTCGCTTGCGCTTGGATCCTGCAAGACGCAAGAACTTCTTTGCGGTTAGGAGTTAAAACCGCAAGAACTTCTTTGCGGTTGGATTTTCGATACGCAAGAACTTCTTTGCAGTAGGATTTTCAACCGCAAGAACTTCTTTGCGCTAACATCTTAACACGCGAAAATCCGTATCAAGACAGTACCGTCTTGGCGACGGGTTCTAAAAAACACAACTATTAAACAGACACAAAGAAAAAAAAAACAGAACTAGCGCCGCACTTACCGTAAGAAGCATTAAAACGACAAATTCTTAACTCTTGACAATTTAAACTCTAAAGTTCAGTTTAGACAATGAACTTTTCATGAGTCTAACTTAATTCGAATTTGGACCGATGCCCGGGAACGGTCAAAGAAAAAGTAATGAACGGATGCGCGTTTAATGAAACTTCGAATTCGTTGATCGGCGTGAGCTGCTGTTTACATGTTCTACAAAGCTGTATTTCAACCCATCAAAACGTAAACAAATATAACAGAAGAAGTTGGTTCTCAGCCGTACCGACTAAAAAACAAATCGTCGACCTTACTACGTATACGGCTACCGTTACACAAGAGATCTTGGGAAGTTTCTTAATGATGTGACTAATATTATAAGTTCTAAAGTGTAAGCCATATAAAATCTAAACGCTGTTGAGGTCGTCCTTGGAGAGAGTTTTCGTTCGCGAATAAATCAGTCGGTTGATTTGATCACTGACAGTGGGTAGACTTTGGTCACGTGCTAAGCAACCTGTGAATCGAGAGTGTCTCAAAATAACTTTACAGATTGAGACACAGATAAGGCCTTTGGCTTTTTGTTGGTTTATAATTATTTTCATCAGTTTAGTAACAGTACATTTTTTATCGGTTGGTTCTGAATTAGATACTGGGTTCACTTTGTTTTGCTTTTCAGCGACATGGAGGAAATTTTACTGTTTACAATTGTTATTACGATGTGTCCCGGAGTCCCGAACCCGCGGTGTGAAAGCAGCGCGAAATGAGCTTATTTGAAATGGCTTTTTCTGTCCGGAACAAAGGTTAAAAAAACACATATTTACTGGAAGTAGCTTCCAATTGTGACCCAAATATTGAAACAAGCAAGTTTCTCAGTCGGCGAAAACAAGCACAGGAGGACTACATGCATGCATGACAAAAGCGTGACTTTTCACGCATCAGTAATGTTTGAAGAGTTTATGCAAATTCAAGGCGTCACAACATGATTGTTATCAGTGCATGCTGTCTTGAAAGATTTCGTTCAATGGGATTCTCTTCGAAATAAGAGGAATGCATAAGGCAAACTCATGAGATTTCGCTGTTCAGAAGATCATTTATGTGCTTATCACAACCATAGTTATACCGGTAATGTTTCACCGCATTGCAAACAGGGTAGAATTTACGAAGTTCGCTTCCATAGGCGACTTTCAAGTTTCCTTGATTACCGTTTGTTTAGAAACACAAAATATATTTTCTGCAAGGGCTTTTCGCCTGTAATACTCACTCTGCGAAAACATCGTAATACACACGCTGTCTTTGCGGTTCAGTGTGCGATTTGAACGAAAGTTGTCGTCGCTCACATATCCGCAAGAAGAAGACAACACTTCTGAATGATAATGAATTTTGCATTCAGAAGCAAAAAGCGTTGGAACCCAGACTAACTACATCGTAGTTCGATTTTTCTACGTGGACTGTTTCTTCATGAGCTTCATTATTTGGAGACGTTTTGTGATTGTCACATAATCTGCCAGCAGACTGTTCAAGTGATCGAAGGGCTTTTTTCTCAGCTGTTGGAAATATATCTCTTCCCACTGCAGTGACATATCTTATGGATAACATTGCGAGCAAACGCTGAGCATTTCGACCACCACATGGCACTTATAAACGAACAGACTGTTTGACCTGCAACAACTTCTTGCGCCTTCTTGCGGCTTGCGGTAAGATTCATAAGTTCTTGCGGCTTCTTGCGGTTAGATTTTCAACTTCTTGCAACTTCTTGCGGTTAGACTTTCAACTTCTTACGTTTCGAATGTTCTTGCGGGTAAACCGCAAAAACACGAGATTTTTACTTCTTGCGGCGGTTTGCGTGTTCTTGCGGGGCAAGAACTTCTTGCGCCACTTCTTGCGCGGACATTATTTTTGGGCTGTACTGTATGATTCACCTTTGGCTGCACTGCAGTTCATAGAGTTGCTCTTTCCTGTAACAATAAAAAGTCATTAATAACTACATTTTTTGTATTCAGTATGATTATGTTGAGTTCGTTGAAAGCAAATGGAAACGATAATATTTTTACTATGATATGTTACTATGGCAATATGAGAACTTTCCAAAATGTTTGCAACCAGAGACTTTTACCTGCCAACCCATATAGCTATGGACCTTGCCAAAGTTCAAAATAACTTTTCCGTGAAGGAACAGTGTGAAGGTGTCCCTTTCAAGCTTTAAGTCCAGCGTGACTTCAAAGCCCTACCAACAGGGGGTGGATGGAACCCTTACCTTCAGTTTTCACTGTAATATAACACACTTAACTTGTTTAGCATTAGATAGATATCCCTTCTCTTACTCTATAAGGTACATGTAACACATTTCCTGTTGGTAATTACATCATTATGTCCGCCATCTTGGCTTTCACTATATTTATGCAGTAATGCACAAAGTCGGAAAATAAAAATCATCATTTATTGATTTGTGCAAAATTAACCATGAATGTAGCCTGAAATGCCAGTCCTCTCCCACCCTCAACCTAATACCCATGCGAGAAACGCCTGAATGCTGAGTGTTATAATTCCATCCGCTGACATCATGTTCTAATTTATGACAATTTTTCATAAATTGTTTTTTTCAAACAAGACAACGTTCATTTTACATTAATGCATGCTAATCTGTAATTTGGAGTGATTTAATGTAGAGATGTACTCCATTAAGATATGAGAAATTGTCATAAAGTCATTTCACTTTGAACTTCAATCTGTGCACTGCTGGAAACCTGATGAAGCAGAGTTTATTCTCAACAGGATCTGTAGTGCAATGGCGGTTGGACGTGTGTTACGGCCGCTCGTACTTATTTGCCTAATTTCGTTGTTCTCAAAACATTTTCATCTAAATTCAAGGAAAGAATTTGTTTCTGAAGGTAATACGCTGGAATACTTCTATACTAGTCAAGCCCTTGCATCTGCAACGGTCTCAGCTCATGGTATTTCTCGTCTGAAGCCGAGACGCTCACCAACACCTTCACATACTTTATTGTGCTCCGCTAAAATCAGTACAGCGATTAAGCTTATAAACTATGCTTTATTTGCTGAGCTTTTGTTCCTGAACGGATCTGACATATTGCCAAATCCTGGGCCCGTTCAAAGCATTGCTGGTGAGCACACATGTCGAAGTGCTGAGGTTTGGCTGGCGCCGCCATGTTGTTCCTGTCGAAGAGTTATTGGACAGGAGTCGAATTCCATTCTCTGCGCTTATTGCGATGGTTACTTCCACCATGACTGTGTCTCCGACCTGGACCTGATGCTTCAACTCGAATTTCCCGAATGGATTTGTAACGGATGTCTTTCTGTGTCTGACAATGATTCTTTATCAGGTGGAGAAGCCTTTGTAGAAGGTTTCTACTTGAATGACTCAACGGTGTCAGAAAGTGAAACAGTTGACAGTACAAGGGATAACAGTGGATCATATTTCAAGCTACCACTAACAACAAAGGGATTACAATTTGGTCACTGGAATATCAACTATCTGACTGACAGTAAGTTTGAACAGATAAAGTTATTACTGGTTAATAATTCGAACTGTCTAGATGTTTTCTTCATTACAGAAACATTTCTCAAACCCTCAGTCTGTGACTCATTGTTTTAAATACCAGGTTACACATTACTTCGTAAAGACCGTCCTGACAAGGCCAGTGGTGGAGTGGCAGTGTATTGTAAAGACAGTTTGACTTTTAAGCCACGCTTCGATCTGGAATGCAATTCAGTAGAAATTTTGTGGCTTGAGCTGTGCCCCTACAAATTCAAATGATCTATGTTGTTTGCTGGTTGTTATTGCCCGCCGTCAAGTACCAAAGTAGATGATAAGAAGTTTGAAGAATGTATTGAAACAGCTTACTTAAGTGCCAAGGAAATAATCCTAACTGATGACTTCAATATAAATAATTATGATTGAAGGAAGCCCAAGAAAACACATTCTGATGAAAGGATTAAAGACCATGCACTTTGACCAGCTAACAACTGCTGTTACAAGACCTGTGAGTAGAACTTGTTTGGATCACATTTATGCAAATAGGAGCAAGAATATTACGGACGTTTTAGTGTTAAGTTATGCTCTTTCAGACCATCTACCAACTTTTGCGGTGCAGAAATATTTTAAACAATCAAAACAAGACAAGCAAAAGCACAAAGCAAACATAAAAGGCATTGATGACAAAGCATTCAAATCTACTCTTGCCAACTTCTTTCTTTTCTTTTTTCTACTTCCAATTTCTTAAGGTCACCGAGCAAAAGATAATTTCAGCAGCGGCAGATATCGCGGATTATCTCAATCTCCGCTTTACAACTGTTGCAGATAAAGTGAAACAATCCCTCCTGACCGCTAATGGTTGTAATCTTGATAAACTTAAACAGTTTGGTGGCGAAAGGCTACCTTCAGAATCACAATTCACTATACCTCCAATGACAACTGACATGGTAAAGGTATATTTACTGAAAATTCCAGCTAATAAAGCAACCGGAATTGATGGCATCAGTTGCTCTCTCCTGTGCCTAGGCATCACAGAACTTGCACCTTCAATAGCAAAGCTCATCAACCTATTGCTTTCATCAGGAACGTTTCCTTGTCTTTGGAAAAGAGCCAGAGTGACTGCCCTTCATAAAGCTGGTGATATGGATGATGTAAACAACTATAGGCCCACTTCAGTACTTCCGGTGCTGTCTAAAATCATCGAACGTCATGTGCATGACCATTTGTCTGAATATCTAAATGTTCATGACCTCATCTATAAGAACCAGTCTGGATTTAGAAAGCAGTACAGCACGGAGACGGCGCTTGCTTATATAGTTGATACTCTACTACTCTACTTATATAGTTGATACTCTGTTCTTCAGTCTAGATAAAAACCATATTAATGGTATGTTCTAGTAGACTATAAGAAGGCTTTTGACATGGTGGATCATGTGACTTTGTTTAGCAAGCTTGAAGCCTACAAACTAGATAGGAACACTTTACTTTGGTTCAAGTCATACCTAACCGATCGAACTCAATTGGTATCATTCAAAGGAGAAACGTCAATGGTGAGGAGTATCACAGCAGGTGTGCCACAGGGTTTCATATTGGGTCCCTTACCTTTTGTGCTGTGTATCAATGACTTACCTTCACATGTCCACACACAGTTGGACATGTTTGCCGATGACACCACCCTCCTCGCTTCTTCTGATTGTGCTAATGTTGAAGAACTTAAGAACACACTCTCCAGTGAGGTCTCCAATGTCAACGAGTAGGCAACTAACAACAAACTGCCACTTAATTGTTCCATGAAGACAATGTTAATTGATGGACTGCGCTTACGGAAACGTTTGAGTAATGAAGGTTGAAAGCTTGAGATAGAGCTCGAAGGAAGCACATTAGAGCAGGTTGAGAACGTTAAACTGCTCGGCCTTGAACTTGATGAAGAACTCAGTTTTGATATTCATATTGACTCTTTATGTGAGAAGATATCGAAGCGTATTGGTATACTCAACAGAATCAAGGCTTATCTTCCAAGAGCAGAGTGTACACTTTATTATAATTCTTTAATTAAGCCATTGATATTATATTGCAGCGTAACATGGACAAGCTGCTGCAGCCACGACAACATAAGTAAGATATTCAGGCTGCAAAAACGCTGTGCTCGTATTATACTTGATGCCCAACAGCGCCATAGCACTGTAGATCTATTTAATACCTTAGGATGGGTACCATATTACATCGAGACTGATTTTAAAAGATGTACAATAACTCATAAAAGGATTATGGGTGCTTGCCTGTTATACATAAACGATTTATGAAGACTAAATAACAGCCAGCACAATAGGAATACACGGGGTGCTAATTTTACCATTTTACTGAAAAGATTTATTAGAGCGAAAGAGGGAGGTCGCACGTTTTCTGTAACGACTATTAAATGTTGGATTCGCCTCCCCCTTAAGCTGCGCGCCTCTTCATCTGTAAATATCCTTAAGAACGCTTTGTACAAGTATTTTAAATTAAGTCAGCTCAAGAATAAGATTTTTACTCCTTTTTTAAATAATAATTTTTAGATTGCGATATTTTAGTGAATCTTTGATTATTGTTTATATAGTCCTGCTGTTAAGAGCCAAAAATAACCAGAATTGTTCGTTTTTTGATAAAAGCATGAAACTTCGCAGGATTACTAACTTCTATAAGGTAAACATTTTCTGATATGGAACCATCCCCAATTTACCCCCAGAACCATGCTACGTGCATGTCAAAAAATTACATATTAGGCCCCTACATGGGAACGAGGCTGAGTTAAAATGCTTATTTCTAAGCTTTCTCCGGAGTTCTTTGCCTAGATTTCTTGCCTTTTAATATAACAACAACATATAAAGTATCTGGGAGTCTAAACATTTGTCATGTGATTAGTCACGTGACCATTGTTTTCAATAAACAAAATAATATCACATTAATACGATTAATAATTTTTTTCTCTTCTTCTTCCTCGTTTTTCCTCGCAAATAAAAAGAAGTAATCATTTTGAACATTACACATAGAGTCATCAGAGATTCAAACTTGGAAACTTGTGTTTCGGCATGTACAGTGTCATATTGGGGCTCTTCATCAAATCGAGGCATACACAAGGCATGGATCTATGTTGGCTATTGAGGTGATTTGCTTAAGTTGGCTCACTATAATTTAACGATTGCACGCGCGCATAGGACAAAACCTCAAGTAATCTGCGCGCGCTCAAAGGAAAACGTCAGTGTTTTTCAATTTTTGTGAGTCAACATGAGCACAAAAAGTAAAACTGACTGTGAATTTTCTCGCGTTTCCTTCGGTACATTTTTTTTAATATGGCTCAGTTGTAACCACATACAATACCCTATTTTTGTTAAAATCTGTCAGAGCTAACTTAATATATTTAGAAGAATGAAAAATTACAGAATATTGGAAAAAACCGTCTGAACAACCTTGACTTTTTTATCAATTCAAAATGTCACGCAATATCATTTCCAAGATGTGGCAAAGTATATTACAAACATTTTACCAAAAGGGAGTATAAATATTAAGGAGTTTAGGCCAAAATGAGGAATATATCTGCCTGTCATTAGATGAGGTGTTGCCATAGTAACGGCCTTAATCCAAAAATTGACAACCAAAAAATAAGTCTTATTTTAGCGGTACCCATACTGGTAAATCTCTACAGGGAAAACTTTAAGAGAAATTAACTAAGTTTCCTTTTCTAACTCGCGCTCCATAGGAAGGGTGTTCGTAAATACTCTAGGGAGCCACCTTAAGGACGTTTGCACTAATTGTTTCTGCTCATCCTTACTGGGCGTGCAATTCACAAGTCACGTCATGCATAAGAGCACGCGCTAAGTAATAAAATAAGCAATGATAGGACAGATGGCTATTGCTATAGCTTTGCCTGGATTTAACGATCTTGGAGGTTCGGTGACCCCTACTTTTCTTTCCAGAAACAGATTTTATTAACCATTATCTCCACATTGTCCAAAAATGAACAAAAAATCAATGTGGGAAGTAAAAAAGATTTCTGTCCATGGGACGTCGGATCCTGCCATCTTGCAGCTGCAAGGCGCGTGAAACTATGGTCGCTAAATGCGAACTTGTTCTTTAAGGAACCTCACGAGTTAACTAAATTCACTTAATAGGTCCGCTGAAACAATATTTGGCAGAGAACATTTTATTTCAAAGATCTACTTGCAATATTTTTGGGCTTACAGACACTGGCCTTATTCTCTAACGAAGCCCAATTTTTTCAGATTTGGGGTGTTCTTTCAGGCATGTTCTCTCCAAAACGAAGTCGGGTAACCCCCATTTTTTTTACATTTCTGACATAACTAACTCATCATGTTACAGTGGTAAAAGTCTCAGAAAAAAATCAATGTTGGAAAATTTTCGCACGAAAGTCTGACTTAACGGGATATAACTAATTTTGGTGCGGAACTCATGGGAAAACTGTTGATTGGTTTAAATTATATTTGACTAATCGCACACAACGGTGCTCCGTTAATGGCTTTCTCTCTGACTTAGCCACTCTTAAATGTGGTGTGCCACAGGGAACCATCCTTGGTCCTCTTTTATTTCTAATTTATATTAACGATTTGCGTAACTGTTTCTATCGTTTAGCGTACCTAGAATGCATGATGATGACACTAACATCACTTATGCTGGTTCTGATTTGCATCTGATTCAGTTTAGTCTATCTCACGACCTTGAAAAGCTAAGTAAATGGCTTGTGTCTAACAGACTTCCCTTGAACGTTACAAAACGGGAATTTATGTTGATCGGCTCCAGGCAAAGATTAAGTACTCTATCTGATACACACGAACTCTCCATTGATAATGTTCCAATTGAACAAGTTTCCTCTGTGAAATCACTTGGAGTATATATCAATGAAAATCTAACGTGGCATTCCCACACTGATAAACTGTGCAAAAAGATTGCTTAGAACTGCAATTGGAGCCCTAAAGCAAGTTAAGCCATGTGTGCCTCAATCTACCCTACTCTGCATATACAACTCACTAGTTCAACCTCACTTTGATTACTGCAACCTAGTCTGGGGTAATTGTGGCAAAACATTATCTAACAAGGTACAAAAACAACAAAACTGTGCTGCATGAGTAATAACTTCATCAGGCTATGACATCAATTCCTTGTTTCACAAACTCAGCTGGAAAGACTCGCAATTTCAAATTCAGAAAGCCCTAATTAATGCATGGTTTTCAAGTCTTTAAACGGTCTGGTTCCCGAATATCTCACTTCTAAATTTGTAACGGCAAATGAATCAAATTATGCTCAGAAGGACTCGGTTAACAAACTTGTTGTTCCCTTTCCGAGAACTAACTACATGAAAAATAGTTTTACAGTGGCGCAACCCTTTGCAACAGCTTACCCTGTAACATTAGAGAGTTTGGTTCATTAAGTCAATTTAAATGCTTTCTCTATCGTAATTCTTAAACACACGGCATTCATGGAAATCAGGTTTATAAGTAGAATATTGTTGTAAGTTATTAACATATGCTTGAAGACTAATCTTGATTGTACCGGTTTGTGCAGTTGTGGTGGAAATTGCAACTAAAAGAACCTTTATTCAGCTAGTGTTTTTAAAGACAGGCATAGGAACGTTATAGCCAATGAAAGCTGTTTTTCAAAACATTTCCTTCAGACCAAAAAGTTTAGCAAGTGTTTATTGTAACATACCTGATCTATTCCGGCATATATGAAAGTCTCAAACGCGAAATAGAAGGTGTCTCAATCACACCAAGCAAGTAACTCAAGAAAATCATGTCAATGAAACCTATATAAATTGACTCTGTATCTCGGCCTCAATTTGATGCATAGTTCTGATATTACGTTTTTGGTACATCCTGAACATACATTTAAGGTTTGAATTTCCTACTCTAGACAATAGAATTTACATTGCAAATGATAAAATTGGCATGTAAAAAATGGTAATGATTTCATCAGTGCCTATTGCTGGTAATCGAAAATAATGCTCACGTGACTATCACGTGACATAATTTAAGACTCAAAAGCACTGGTTAATTTGTTGTTGTATTAAAAAAGCAAGATACTAGGCATAGTAGTCCCAGAAGGCCAAAATAATCGGTATTTTGCATCAGCCTTGTTTCCATGTAAGGGCCTTGTATGCTATATTTTTGACATGCGCATTCCATGGTTCTGGAAGCAAATTTGGCATTTGCTCCATATTAGGAAATATTTGTCTTATAGAGGCTAGCAACCCTGCCAAGTTTGATGCTTTTATCAAAAAACGAACAATTTTGTCCCTTAACAGCTGGACTAATAGTAGATTTTTAACTTTTAGTACATTTAAGAGGGCACAAATTTATTAGTTGATAAACTATTATGTTTCACCCTCGATAAATAAAGTTTTAATTTGATTTGATTTGATTTGAACAGTCCTAGTGAACCCTAGTATGTGGCAGGAATCTTCCTTTTCTTTCATCCCACAATGCAGCACAGAATAGTACTTTATTCCAGTTTATACAGGAATGTTAATTTTTTTCAGCTGTCAAATGACATATTGCACTAAGAAAGTCAGGAAATCCATTCAGGAGAAATACTTTGAAAAAGATCATACACTGAAAACCAATTACAGCAAAGTAATTACACCTCAACTACTAGACATAAACAGAGGAACTTCCTAAAAAAAACAAATCATTCAGCTTGGATACCTCTACATAATGTTTTTCTTAACTTAAAATGTTAATCTAAGGAATCAGGTCAGGAAAAGAGGACAAAAATTATTTAAGGGCATTTATGGCATAGCAGTAGAACGTGATACTAAAAGATTAATAATTAACTCATGCTGCATTACACCTTTGCCAGCAACACCTACAAGTAATCTGACAGCCCTTATCTCTTTCTAACCAATACGCAACTTGGATCTATCCTGCACAACGTACGACTGTTTAGGAATCCCCTACCTCAGCAAACACAGTCCATAGGGTCTCCCTTGTAAATAGGGCTTGAGGATGCCTCAGAATGGTTTTCGTTGTACCCAGACATGTGGCTAACACTTGGCGGCACTTCTTGGGAGGCTGGCAGTGCCACTCAACTTCTTTCTCAAGCAGATATCTCTTACAAAGTTAGTGCCTCTCTACAAAGTTAGTGCCTTTGTAATATCTCTTACAAAGCTAAGCTCCTACAAAGTTAGTGCCATTGTCACTCAAGATATCTTTACAGGCACCGTGAATGCAGGTAAAATGGCACAGAACTTGAATCAATGCTCCAAAGTATCTTTTGGTAATGATGAAGTGGTTTTCCCACATAATTGACCATAGTTGCTTGCCTTGTATCTTTATGTATTGCAGCCTTAAATGGTTCCAAAATGAACACCAGTTAGTAGTATCTCCCTTCATGACTAGCTTTGGCAGTTTAAGTTCAGACGGGAGCCCTTTTTGCATGTAGTCTATTTTGAGATGAATTATTAGATTAAATATCTGCAGGGTTTGCCTTGTTTGTGTGGTCCTTTTAGGTGTTAGCGTTGGCCACTAGTTTGGAGTAATGGCAGCCAGAGCACCATCTAATCTCGGAAGAAACAATTATACATGACTACAGAATACATCAGTTTCTTCACTTTCGCTGCAAATGTCTACTTCATTGATATTCGAGAATATGTTTATACCATCCTTGAATAATGTTTAACTTTTGGACTTGTGAAGGATAAGTTCCCAATTATGTCCAGAAATGCACCCAGATATGAAGTTTACAAATTTTGATTTTAACAATTTTTTGTAACCACGTTTTGTGAATTGTACACATTGGTTGTCTTTCTTATGTTAAATATAACACATCAGCAGAACAACTCTGCAGATTTTACAAAATTTGTGTAAATTACGGATTTTGCAAATTTATATTTATTCCTTGTTGCAAAAGCAAACATAGAATTGCACAGCTAAAGGTAAACTCACAGTCTGATTGTCCATCAAAGAGAGGGTAATAATAAAGTGTATTACCATTTTCCTCACGATGTAGTCACTTGAGATGTAGATCGTGACATTTCAACTGCTTTCTGCTAGTCTTCTTCAGGCGATAAGGTTGACTGATTGCACGGTATCATTTATTGAGTTAAAAATACCTCTTAGTCGGCACGTCAGGTATGTTATGGACAGGTCAATGGATGAGTGAGTGAGTGAGAGATGTATGTATGTCACACCAATCAGATTGGATCTACTATAAACAGCCAATCAAATTTCTTGTTGTAAAGGTAAATGGTATGTAAGAAGATTTCATCCCGACACAGTTTAGAACAGCCATTTATTCTTCTATAAAAGAGGAGGAAGTATTCATATATTGGGCTTACTTCGACATTTTCAGTGGGTTAGGCTGAGGATTTTAGTTATGAACGAGATGAGCCTTGAGGTTTGAAACAGTTCGTGATTTAGTAGTAGGCAAATGCAATGAGATATTTTTATTTTTAGTTACAAAGGTAACTTGATAGTTTTGTTTTTCACAAGGAGTAAATTCAATTAGAGGTCACAAATCGTCGCTTCTAGCTCTTAGGACATGTTTTAGAGGAGACGAGACTATTTAGATTTGAAACAGTTCTAACGTTTACAATAGTAAGTGCAGGTGACAATTGTTTTGTTTTCGTTGCGTGCAAATATAACGAGATGTTTCTATTTTTTAGTTTCAAATGGTAATTTGACTCTTGTTTTTCGCAAGGGAGTAAATTCAATTAGAGCTGACGAATCGTCACCACTCTTTCCCACGAGATGTTTGTTATCTTTAGTTACAAATGGTAACTTAACACTTTTGTTCTTTTATATGGGAGTAAATTCAATTAGAGCTGACAAGTTATCGGCTATTGTTCCCAGGATATTAAACAAAAAAAAGCTTTCATTTCTGGACGGTTTTAAGTCTCTGCAGTAGCAGTTTATTTTTATTTGATGGGCATTTTATGACATTCTTTTCAGTCCGATATTTTTCACGGTAAAAAGTATGAAAACTACTCAAATGTTCTTTGAAGACTGCGTGGCACCAAGTTTAAAGTGCAAATTAATTAAATCATTGGAAAATGCCCCATTTCAACCCCACACTTGGCTACGATACATCGATGATATTTTTATGATCTGGACCGAAGGTCCAGACAACCTAAAAATTTTCATCGATTATCTTAACAACATTCACTCCACCATTAAATTCACCAGTTCACACTCTTTGTGTCTCTTTGACTAATGATGGTAGTATATCTACTGACCTCTACACCAAACCTACAGACAAACACCAACATCTACTCTATTTATCTTGTCATCCCTTACATACTAAAACAGCCATTCCTTTCAGTCTAGCACTCCGCTTACGACGTATCTGTTCTGCCGATGCCACGTTCAATACTCGCGCGGCTCAACTTACCACTTACCTCCTTAAACGAGGTTACAACCGTAATTTCGTCACCAAACAAATACGACGAGCCACCGACATTCCCCGCAGACTCTCTTTACAAACCAAAGACGTCAACAAACCTAAACGTATACCATTTATAACTACCTTCAATCCATCACTCCCTCACATCTCTAACATCATTAAAAAACATTACAATTTGTTGCTCTCTTCTAACCGCTGCAAAAACGTTTTTCAGCATTTGCCTGTTGTAGCCTTCAGACGCTCTCCTAACCTTCATGACTTACTAGTTACAGCTAAACTCCCTTCTAATTCTTCTAATCCCCAATTACCTTCTGGTTCTTTCCGTTGTGGCAAAAACTGTGCTACTTGCCCCCACATTTCTCACAGACTTACTACATATACCTTCTTTTCTACCGGGGAAACGCGCGCCATAAAATCCAACCTGACCTGTGACACTAAAAACCTCATCTACATGATTCAATGTAACCGCTGTAATTTACAATACATAGGAGAGACGAAACGACGATTAAAAGACTGATTTAATGAACACCGCTGTACCATAGATAACCCTAACAACAAATCTAAACCTACTACAGCCGCCAAACATTTCCTGTCCTCTCCTAACCACACTGCTGACGACATGCAATTAATCCCCATCGAAAAAATCGTTTCTAACTGAGACTCTATCCGTAAGGCCAGGGAAGCTTTTTTAATTCAAAAAGGCAGAACAATTGATCCTAATGGTCTGAACATCCGTGAAGAAACATATTAATTGTTTCCATTTGTTTTCTTTTATTATGTTCTTTTATCGTGTTATTTTATTTTACTGTATGCTTATCTTCAATTTACACTATCGATTACTTTTGCATATTTCCGGTATTACGTAAATATCGGCTACATAAGAACACGCACCAATGTAAAATCTTCCATTGTACCTGAAGAAGGCTGGTTTGGCCAGCTGAAATATAGTACACCTTCAAAAAATCATTCTACGTTGTGTCAGTTTTTGCTTTTGTATTCTTCATTAAATCAGACTTTCAATGTTTCAGAGAGGTTTTTTTCTCTTTCTTTCTATTTTCGGTGAAGTAGTGTTGTTGTGTTGTGTTTAAAAACGGTAAACTTACGACTCATATAAAATGAGAAAAGGTCTCTTAACTTGAGTATTTTTGAGCAAAAATTCCTCTGGGGGGTTGGAAGGGCTATGTGAGGGAGTTATGCATGTGCACGCGTCACACCAATCACAGTGTGGGTTTTACAAAGAACGAATCAAAGAAAATAGACTACAAGTAGTCCCTCTTTCGCTTAGTCTGTCGTGCGTGACACGAAAGAAAACGGCGAGAAAAAAATGGCCGCGCGAAATCCTGGGGGCAAGAAGAATGGCCGCGCTAGATCCTGGGGGCGAGAAGAATGCAAAAGGAGTTCTTGTCGCCCTCAGGATCTCACGTGGCCATTCTTGACGCCCCCAGGATCTCATGCGGCTGTTCTTGTCGCCCTCAGAATCTCACGCGGCCGTTCTTGTCGCCCCTAGGATCTCACACGGCCGTTCTTGTCGCCCCCAGGATCTCACGCAGCTGTTCTTCTCGCCCCCAGGATTTCGTGCGGCCATTTTTTTCTCGCAGTTTTCTTTCACATCACGCATGACGGACTAAGCGAAAGAGGGACTACTCGTAGTCTACAAAGAAAAAAATAAGATGGTATCTACATTAATCTGGGGATGTGTCAGATTACTGTAGTTTGTTCAGTCAAACATTTTATTGCTTACTATTTAGCTATCTTACCATTACCAAGGTAACATCGTATGTACATCATAAATTCCCAGTTTCTTTCTTGCTGTACATCACAACCAAAAACCTTGGCAAATTAACCAAATCATTACTGTAAACAGCTCCATGAATGCTCCTATCTCCGAGACGTCACACAAGAAATAACTCTTGCACGCCTTGCATGCCTATGTTATCACAAAGGTCAGCTGTGATTGGTGCATTTCGATCCTCCTATTGTTCCATTGTTCCGACAAGTAGCTGTTCCCTCAGTGGTCCGCTGTTGTACCATTCTCCTGTTGTTGTGTTTCTTGATCGTGGGCATCCATGCTTCAGGAATTTCAACTCCATTATCCCTGTTGATGTTATTAGGGTGAAGTCTTATGTGAATAGCTTCCTTGACCCTACGTGTGTACTATTGAGGATCTCAATCAATAAACTTGACCTCATTCCAGATACGATAGTGGCTGGTCTCGTGGGTGTGTTCAGAAACGGCTGAGGTCTGGATACGGGCGAGTCATATATCCCTGTCGTGTTCCTTGATCCTCTCCTGCATAGATCTCCCTGTTTCCCTGATATAGACCTTGCCGCACCCACAGGAAATCCTGTAGACAACACCATGTTGTTTAGCCGGGTTGACGGTGTCCTTTGGTCGCACTAAGGGTGACGGAAGTGTTGTGTCGGACTTGAAGATGGTGCAAATGCCTTGTTGTTCTAGGCAGCGGTGGAGAGACTCCAAAACTCCTTGGACAAGATTGAGTCAGCAGTCAGGCCACTGGATGCAGAGCGAGCAGACACAGTCAGGAGATCTGTCAACACCAACCTTCAACAGGCACAACCACCCACGCCCAACATCACGAAGGAACAGCAGGAGGCTCTTAAAGGCCTAAAAGAGGACAACTCCATCATGGTCCTTCCGGCTGATAGAGGTCACGCCAGCATAATCCTGGACACTGACACATACCATGCAAAAAATAATGTCAGCGCATTCGCACCATCTTCAAGTCCAACGCGACACTTCTGTCACACTTAGTGCGACCAAAGGACACCATCAACCCGGCTAAACAACATGGTGTTGTCTACAGGATTTCCTGTGAGGGCGGCAAAGTCTACATCGGGGAAACAGGGAGATCTATGCAGGAGAGGATCAAAGAACATGACAGGGATACACAACTCGCCTGTACTCAGACCTCCACCATTTCTGAACACACCCACGAGACCGGCCACTATCCTATCTGGAATGAGGTCAAGTTTATTGATCAAGATCCTCACTGGTACACACGTAGGGTCAAGGAAGCTATTCACATAAGACTTCACCCTAATAACATCAACACGAATATTCATGGAAGAGCTCCTGTGTGCCAAAGGCACTCAAGCAGACCCCATACCTTAGAAAATTTGGTAACCAATCGATCTAAAAAAATTTGGTTGTCACGTGACTGTCCATACGTACACACTGTATGTCTGTAGGTATGTCCGTACGTCCGTTCATACATTAATATCCTGAAAAATAAGAGAGTACCACCATTACCATAGCTATATCTTTGATTTTGGGTATCCATGTTATGATTAATTGACAGCTGTCAAAACAAGCTATCTGCTGACCAGTATTGCATGACCATATCTTGGGCTCAGGTTTAGAACCCATCATCAAGGTTGTGTGTTTTTTGGAAGTTGACCGCTGACCAAGGACTGCTTTTTGATTGGATCACAGGCTCAAGCCAGGTTATTACTTTTGGGGAGATGGAAGGAGTACGTTCAAAGGCAAAATTTCAGTGCAAATTAACCCCTGGCACGTTTTTGACTTTTCTTCCAACATATTCCTTAAGTTTTGAAATTCCAAGAAACCTGACTTCAAATCAATATCAATTTTAAAAGCCATCTAAATGACACTGTTGACTGCGTTGTATTTATTTTATTAATGGAACTTGCAGACTCAAATATTAACCAAAGACTTAAGCATTCATGTTTATCTAAAACCAATTTTAGAACAGTGTTCATCAAAGTAAGTTAAACAGATTGTACTCTAGCAAAATATATCAGTTTACAGTTTTTTGCAGAAAATAGACTACAAGCAGTCCCTCTTTCAATTAGTCCGTCGTGCGTGACGTGAAAGCAAACCTTAAGAAAAAATAGTGGAATTGAAATTCCTGAAGCATGGATGCCCATGATCAAGAAACACAACAACAGGAGAACGGTACAACAGCGGACCACTGAGGGAACAGCTACTCTCCGGAACAATAGAACAATAGGAGGATCGAAATGCACCAATCACAGCCGACCTTTGTGATATAAATGATACCGTGCAGTCAGTCGACCTTATCACCTGAAGAAGACTCACAGTAAGCAGTCAAGTGACTACATGTACATCGTGAGGCAAACGATAATGCACTTTATTATTGCATCTACCACAATGAATAACAACAACCTTTTCCTCAACAAAGAGAGGGTATTTAGTGTGGAATTGCACTTGTGCATGAAGGGATATTGCTGACCTGAGTTCCAAGCAAAAATTGTTGCTATTGTGAAAACAAAAATGTAACTCGTGCTACGAAAATATCAACTTGGAAATGAACAAATTTAAAGGAAATGAATGTCTGCTAAATTTTGACTTTTAGAAAATTTGAGGACACCACTCACACTCAAAAGTATGAGAAAACACATTGAAGAAAAAAAACAAAATGGCCGAGACAAGGGAAGAAAGCCAAATGACAGTTCCTGCCAAGGAAAACCAAACAACCGTCGCAAAAGAAAACCAAATAGGTATCAATGCCAAAAAAATTCAAGAATCTATTCTGGAAAAGCAAACCATTGTAACCTATACAGATGACAAACTGGTGTCTTTTAAGGACAACATGGTTTCAAAACACACTAAAAAAGTACAAGTACATCCATACACTCTTTGCGGTCTTGGTTCAAGGAAAAACAGTGCAAACAAATTAATCTTAATGCAATTTCAAAGCAAGAAGCACCGCAGCTTCTCAAGCACTTCTTTCTAGAAATAAGGCAGACAACAAAAGAAAATAAAGGCAAAGAATAGGAACCAGGAACATTAGAGTTCAAAGAAGTTTCAAGGATGCTATCCATGAAGAAAAAAGATGAGATTTGAAGCAGAAAGGTCTTGGCAACAAACCAAATGCCGCTCAATCAGTTGAAACAGAAGATACTGAAAAGATGTGGTCATCAGGTGCAATCGGCCTTCAAAATCCTTGCTCTCTTCTCCATCTGGTATGGTGGAACAGTGTCATGCACTTAGGAATGAGAGGATTTAAAGAACTGTCAACTAAGTGATTTCACCACGACAGAGCAGTACATTGAACACAAAGAACGACAAACCAAGAGCCACCAGGGAGAGACAAACCGACTGGGACAAAATGGGTGAGAAAGTATAACAAGATTTGGAGGATTGACGGTGGACAGCAAGATCTGCACAGAGCATTTATCAAGTATGCTGGCCATTGTCCGAGGGGTGATAACATTCCTGGAAATTTCTAGCTGAGTCCAGTTGACAGTCCAAAATCCAGTGTCTGGTACAAAATAGTTCCAGTTGGTAGAAATACATTGGCAAAGCAAATGAAGAGTGTTGCATCCATTTCCTCCCTGGACGGCAAAATCACAAATTCGAGTGGTCACAACAGTCATCCAAGAGCTGGGTAATAATTTCAACCCACTGGAGACCTCAGAGCTGACTGGCCATGCCAATCATGAATCCATATCCAACTACGGCCATAATCCTGTGGAAAAACAGCAGGGCCACGCCAATCCTGAATCCATATCCAGCTACAGCCATAATCCTCTGGAAAAATAGCAGGGAATGTTGTATAAATTGGTCGGTTTCAACCCAAGCAGGACAACTTCTAACAGCGATTCAAGTCATGCTTTATGGCAGATGTTCTCAACAGCTCAGCCCCGCTAAACAACACAGTGGCTACAAGTAACCGTGACAGCAGTGCCAGTCATTCTAGTTACCTGATGGCAGGGGCAGTTGGCAAGGTGTTTACTGGAGTAACTTTTAGTAATTCTCCAGTAAATATTTCCATAAACTTTCGGTCCAACATGACACCAACAAGCAACTCTCTACAATGAAAGAAATTCAGTTAAAATGGTGACTGCAAAACACTTACAGGTTTTTTGTAGTTCTTGTTTTAATACCGGAACACTTGAAATTTTCCTTTCACTTGAGCATTTCAGTTGTTGATTGTCAGTGCCCTATTTTGCCAAGTTGTATGGTAGCAGGCAAATCCAAGATATTCATTGAATGAAAGGATTTTTCTATAAACTTTTTGTCTTAAATGACTCAGTATTTTGTACTTTCAGTTTTTTTGCTGAAGATTGTAAAATGTGAGGCACTGCTTTCTCCATGAGTTTGAAATAAAAGTGGTTTTCATTCTAAAAATATCTTGTTACCTATTTGCTAGATCTTGACACCTGACTTTGAAAGGGTTTCCATTGTTTCCGCACTGGCATCCAACAATTTGGTTGTTTTAGCTATGTAAATCAAGAAAAATTCACTGCCTGACAAGTGAATTCCACGTTAAATTTCACTTGAAAAACCGATATCGCACTCATCACTTCATGATTCATGTGCTATCAGTTTTTACACCATTTGGTGTTTTTTTGTGGACTAATGCCAAGGTTGAAATTTTTTTTCTACAAGATATTTGTATGTCAAGTCTTGGTTGTTCTGCTTATGATATCAACTGTTTCTTTTCCTTGTAACATATGCTATATGGGAGAGGTATTTTAATATTGATCATAACCCTTATGATCCGAGATTGTATTGTAATGATATTATGTAATATACATTTTATATCAACAGGCTCAACAGATAGTAAAAAATGCTCAGTCATATGTACGAAGTAACCTACTCTCTGATCATATCTTCTGTTACCACTGGATCCTTTTAACGGTAAGATCATGATGAGTTTAGAAGTGATTAACTGTTTCAGTTTGTACTGACTGCAATGATCCTCTGCAAGAAACAAGATGGTGACTGTACAATTTTAACACAGTACCATACAAGCCCTACACAGCTCATAAAGTACAAGGAAAGCCATATATTGCTGGCAAACCCCAGCATTGCTTTCCTGAATCACCAGCAAACATCCACTGAAGTGGGAATTTTAATGCTGACAATTTCACAGATAATTTTTATCACAACCCATTGCGAAGCCCCACGAATGTACTGAAGGTGGAAAATAGCCATGAAAAGCTCCGATGGCCTCCAGGTTTCACCTATATACAGTGCATGTTTGATAGCCAGCAAACAAATATTTTCTCATCGTGGCCTGTCAAAAACACTGGAAAACAATGAAGCCAAAACTCCCTGAAATCGCTTTACTTTGACTTTACGCGAGTAACACAACCTAAACCTCTACAGCAACATAGAAAAAAGTAACACAAATGAAGCCAGGGAAGGCTTTTTTAGTGTATTTCTTTTCCTCTGTGAAAAATTTGAAGCTAAATGAAAATTTGAAATTCGAACTGAATGAGACTTTTTTTGTCACTTTGACCAACAGTAACAATGTTGACAATGTTTATACTCTTACCATCAATTGTGTACAAATTTGAATGCAAACCACATTCTGTTATTGTTTTGTTGAAGAAAATACAGCTGCAAAACTGAATGTTTGCGGTTCTGTGTGGATTTATATCTACACTGATAGCCATCCAAAGTTAATGACATTTATAGTACATCGCCAAAGCATCCAGCGTGAAAGCGTTTAGGCTTCTTTTTAATTATGCAATGCATGGTGACTTACGAAGAGATATGACTGAATTTATGTATATACAGTGGAACTTCTCTGTGCAGCCACCACCTGGAGAGGACTTGTTTCACACAGCATTACAGTGCATTTACTGAAATGGGGGCCACCCAGACAATGAAAACCAATCAGATGGCAGAACTGAAACAATAGAATCCAACATTTTCAAATCCAGCCAATCAAATGTCCGATACAAAACAATGAAATCCCAACTAGTTTGTTGTGATGCTAATGCGATAATGGTGTTGTTTAATAAATTGTCAAGCTCAAGCCATTAGTAGTTTCATGTGCTTGTGGCTGTGCTTGCGGGCTTGAGAGAAATTATATGCTGCACTTTCTATGGGGTCATTGGTTGGTTTAGAAAATACATGAACAGAAAAGCTGCATAAGAGTGTCACTCATCAATATATATTGCCAGCGGAGCAAGTGGTGTAGGGTTTGAATATTGTCGGGCTGTTTAAAAGAAACCCCTTCAAATGGTCTCTGAGTAGTGTTTCATGTGCACAGGTTTGAAATGTACGAATTGGAAAGGGATTATTTTTGAAGTAACTGAAAGAAATTGAAAGCAAACTTCAAGCAGGAGAAAAGAAAAGTTAATTTGATACTAAAATGGACTTGTAACCTGATTTTTCCATCCAGGGGAGGTTCCTATGCATGGCGCTATTGTCTTTTGTTTTTGAGTGAGTGATTTTACACGCTGAGGCTTTGATAGTAAAACGCAGAAAAAAATTAGTTTGAATTTTCCATGAAGATGTTATTTCAATACACTGATAACCCAGAAAAGGAACTCAAACTTCGAAATGTACAGCTGCTGAGACAGTGAACGTGATGGTTTTTCCGAGAACTGTGTGGTGGATGACCGAAAGCCTTGTAAAAATGGAAACACACACAGACAACAGAAGCAGAATCTATTTTGGAAAAAAAATGTCAAAATCTATTATTCTACGATTTTAAACAACAACTGTAAAAGTGAGGTGGAAAACAGTCAATCTTATGAGTTTACCACGCTTGTCAATGTAAAATCCAAAGTACAGTAACACAACATTTTCTGAAGCAAAAGTACTAATGGCTTGAGCTTGACAATTTATTAACAGACAACGTACCTAGTTGCATAAGCATCACAATGAACAAGTTGAGATTTCACTGTCTTGAACCAGACATTTGATTGACTGGATTTGAAAATGTTGGAAGCTATTGTTTCAGTTCTGCCATCTGTTTGGTTTTCATTGTCTGGGTGGCCCTGGTTTCAGTTAATGCACTGTAAAACATTACCAATCAAATCAGTATAGTCAGGCCCTAATTATTGACCATGCAGTCTTGTCATTTTGGTGATCACTTACAAGAGTATGAAGTTTTGATCAGGGTTCAAGATGGCGAACAAGATCGATGTTCTCCAACATTTGTCTGCATGTTTACTGTGGTTATTCCTAACTAATCATGCAACAGTCAAATAGTGTACTCAGTAGTGAATCCATGCAGTCATTTGAAAGTGGTTATTTTTAACTCAGTTGACTGTGCTCGGGTCAGAGGAAAAGAAAGATTTCAAACAATCACATAGTTTGATTTGTGCTGTTTTAAATCCTTTGCAGGAGTATGCTAAACATCAGATTACAAAGCCTAGAAAGCACTTAGACATGGAACACATACAACAGCCCAATGACAGAGATTCCAAATGTGACTGTGTCAAAAATAAGGAGGTGAACATAATTATTAATAGTTTATTGTTTTGAACAGTGAAGCATCAGTTGTCATCAAGTGTGACCCTCTGGGATATTTTGAAATCCTTACCGAGTGGATAGTTTTGCTTCAACTTTGTTGGCTGCTATGGTTTGGGGAAGCTACAATTCATCAGAAAAATGCAGACATGCACAGTTATTTTAAAGCAACAACCACAAATTATTTATCAATGGAAAGCATAATATATAACATCTAAGAACCATAGGCACACAAGGAGTGCATGAGTTATTCTTTGTGAATTAAAAGCTTCTGAAAACAGCAGCATCCAGTGGACTCTTAACAGCTGTGATTAAGTTAATCCATCAGTTCTGTTTGGTTACCATGTATGATGATGATGATGATATGAAAGAATTTGTGTCACCTATAGAAGTGTAATATCAAGCCTAGTTTTATGAAGATTTGATTTTGACAATTCAGTCAGTAGGTTTGTTTATAAGAATTTCAATGGAACTATTCCCAGCAAGACAGCTAAACATCACGCAGTCTGTAATAGTACACTGTGGCTAATGGTAAAGCCAGATTAGTGGGTAATTTCTCTAGACTCCTTTAATAAGAAGAACTAATTTAATGCAATAGGATGGTCTTTTTGTTTTGTCAGCATTGATCAGAATATTCATAGCAGAGCTCCTGTGTACCAAAGGCACTCAAGCAGACCCCATACCTTAGAAAATTTGGTAACCAATCGATCTAAACAAATTTGGTTGTCATGTGACTGTCCATAAGTACACACTGTATGTCTGTAGGTATGTCGGTACGTCCGTTCATACATTAATACCTTGAAAAAAATAAGAGAGTACCACCATTACCATAGCTATATCTTTGATTTGGGTATCCATGTTATGGTTAATTGACAGCTGTCAAAACAAGCTATTTGCTGACCAGTATTGCATGACCATATCTTGGGCTCAGGTTTAGAACCCATCAAGGTTGTGTGTTTTTTGGAAGTTGACCGCTGACCAAGGACTGCTTTTTGATTGGATCACAGGCTCAAGCCAGGTTATTACTTTTGGGGAGATGGAAGGAGTACGTTCAAAGGCAAAATTTCAGCACAAATTAACCCCTGGCACGTTTTTGACTTTTCTTCCAACATATTCCTTAAGTTTTGAAATTCCAAGAAACCTGACTTCAAATTGATATCAATTTTAAAAGCCATCTAAATGACACTGTTGACTGCGTTGTATTTATTTTATTAATGGAACTTGCAGACTCAGAAAACTTCAGAAAAGTGTTCATCAAAGTAAGTTAAACAGATTGTACTCTAGCAAAATATATCAGTTTACAGTTTTTTGCAGAAAATAGACTACAAGCAGTCCCTCTTTCGATTAGACCGTCGTGCGTGACACGAAAGAAAACCGCGAGAAAAAAATAGCCGTGCGAAATCGTGGAGTGAGGAGCGCACGAAAGGAGGGACTACTGCCTTAGCCAGGGAGTTTGAAATATGCGTTGCTCTCACAACACAAAAATATGAAAACTTCATTGAATGATGAACTGAACGAAGATATGCTTCTCATGGCATGTTTCTGCTTGAAGAGTAGAGTAGAGCGATTTTATCCCGATCTCCCGGGTTATTGACAACAGGAGATGATAAGAGGACGTCAAGATAAGGCCTAGTTTATACGTTGAATTTAATTCAGACGAATTTAATTCAAATTAAATTCGTCAATCACTCAACGATTAGTCGACAGGTGATTTAGACGTCGAAATCAATAAAACGAATTCAATATTTTGCCTGAGCCTTCGGCATTTATCTGACCACCAATGAATTTAAAAAACATGAAATGCACACATTAAACCAGGGAACCAGTGCCAGAAAACCAAAACAAAATGCCGAGGTTTACCAAAGCTCTATTGCTAGAGAAAATGTCTAGAGAAAGAGAGTGGAGGAGAGAGTTGTGATGTCGAATGTTGACACTGGTTGTATTGAAGAAAAGGTTTCTTGCTCGAGTGTGTTTATTGACTTGTCTGTTGTTTCAACCGTCATCATTGACTATGATACCTATCATATCTGTGATTTGATCTTCATTCCAACTGGCTCGTCACCCACGTTTTGCCTTTTTCACTCCCTCTTCGGTGCTTTGAAACCTTTCATCCTGGCCTGAATTGGTTTCACGAGCCAGCTCAAAAGCTGGTGTGATGTTATCAGAATGCTCCTCATCCAAAGATTCATTTTCCAGAGCAGCTGGTTCAATGTCATCGGAAGGGTGACGGTTTTCACTGAAGAATTTGTTTTGCCCAGTACCTGCAGCAGCTCCAGCACATGCAGGCACATAACCAGGATTTTATGTTGGGGGTGCTAACGAGGCCGAAGTGGACCAAACTACCGAAATGTATTTTTTATTGTCTGATCCGTTTATTTAGGAAAGTAACAATACATGAGAAATTGTAATGCCAAAGTACACAGTAGGAACTGGATATTACATTTGTCGAATACAACTGTTTGAGCTAAGTTATAAAGGACTGATTTTACGATGTAAAATGATACATCAAAATACTGCGGAACTAGTCCCTCAGAATAGTCCTGAGCTCCAGCCTTTGTGGGTGTTTGGTGGCAGACAGATTTACCACCTCATTCAAAACAATTTAAACTTGATAATGTATGTGCATTAGTGTGAGGGATGACAGCCTTTCTTGGCCCATGCACGCCCTGTTATATGTATGCAGCCGCCTTGAAGAATTCGCGCTTCTTTTACATTCACAGCTCGTTGCAGGGGTTGTGGTGCATATCTTGCGAATCGAATTGAATTGTTAAGAAAGTACACATCGGCTTTTCATAGAATATTGTCATGACATCAGGAAATGACGATAAGAGACCAAGAGAAACAAAATGTATTTTCCCTCTTTGTGTCCAGAAAACTTCTATTTTGATGATTTGGGATGCCTGTGGATTGCTGCTTTAGATTTTCCCTCCCCCAGTCCCTCTCCGAATTGTTACTCTGTGTTCCTCTCTGGCTTTCTATTAAGTGAGTTTGTTTCATATCGAGGAATAGCGACTAAATCTCAGAACATAATAATGGGATCAAGACTGGTGGACATTGCGAAAATAAGTATGATTTACCTTCTATATCTCGCTGAAAAACAGTAGTTAACTGAGATAGATCTGAAGTCGTGGTTTCAGCTGGGCTGTCATTGCAGACTGAACTGTCATTAGTGTCATTGTCAGCGTCTGATGGCTCTTGACGGCGTACTTTACTGACCCATGTATCGAGTGACTGGCAAGATTTAGCTGCAGCCTTCCTGTTTCTATTTTCCTGTTCTCTCGTACCCATAACGTATTACACAAAAAACTCATTTTGCATCTTTGGGCATTCATGCGCTCGTACAAATAGAGAATACTACCCAATGCGTTAGCAGACGTGTCTGACAAAAATCGTGAGATCGCTCCCTTGCCATTGGCTCGCTCGTCTAAACTCCCGTGCAAAGTGTGCGCACATTAATTTTATTCATTTAGATAACATTGGACATCAGTGCGCTCGCTGAAATGTTCTGAATGGCTCAGGCTACTAGAGTGCAGCTCGTTTTAGTTTCCCAGTGAATACATTACTGCTTTTTCCATTCTTTGATTTTGTTTAAGTGTCACTGTTAAGTTTTAGACTTCAGTTTAACCGACTGCACTCCTTGACCTGGATATTGAGTATCAAAATGCGGACCTTCGGGGCCTGTGGGAAGGTGCAAATGCACCCCGTGCACCCTCCTGGTTACGGGCCTGCACACGGCAGGGAATAACCCACGGAATTTTCCACCGTGCCTTATTTCCACAAAGGACATTGTGTCCACTTTGACAGTGCAAGTTTGTCACATCCAACAAACTTTCTCGGATTCTACAGAAATGAATTGTTTCATATATAGTCGAAGGACCACCTTGGACATTCCAAAAAGTGGTTACACGCAAGAATGAGCTCTCATTGTTTCAGTTCAGTATGTGATGTTTCGCAACTGCTTAACTATCAATTTTGCTTCATTTTTTAAACAGCATGTCAGGCATAAGTTTATCTTTTCAACACAATTGTTGCATTACACATGTAGCATAATGTATCTGGTCACATGAGCTTCAATTTGATTGACAGATTAGTCATGTGCACGAGAGAACTTGTAACGATTGTTACCGACTAGATTGATTGATTGTTCAAGATTGTGTTCTTTGGATTTTTAAAATGTACAAGAAGAAAGTAAAAGATTCAAAGTACAGTCCTAAACCAATAATTCCGGGGAATATAATTATCATCTAGTTCAATAGGATGAGAGTAAATAAAGGGACATTTGACAGCCTAATATAACTGTAAGGTGGAGCATTTTAACACCGATTTTGGCCTCACCTGTTGTTGCCCGAGGAGCCATGTCAAAGATTCTATTTAGCCAGCCTCCGAGTCTGATTTAATTAATTTGTGGTTCAACTTGTTGCCATAGAGTCTTCAGAATTGTCTGCACAATTTCGATACTAAAAACCTTAAGAAGAACTCTGTCAAATATGAATTTTTTTAAAATTTCCTTTATTACAATACTTATTACCACAAATTATATCTTAAAATCCTCCTGGAAACAAAAATAACAACAGGAATCACTGATTCGTCAGTTCTAATTGCAAGAACTCATCAGACAACCCTAAAAGCCAGAATGACGGAACAGTGGAAAATCACCCCAAATCCTTAAAGACGGAATGACGGAAAATCAACCCAAATCCTAAAAGACAGAACAGCACAAAGTCCACCCCAACTCCTAAAAGACGGAAGTATAAATCCTGTCGTAGGGTAAAGGCAAATGTAAAGTCCAATTCTTTTCCCTAAAATTTAATCATTGCTTTTAAGGTTAGGCGATGAAACTTGCGTTAACATGGTTGATATTGACAGTTCCCATTAATATTTAGTTACCATTGATGTTATTTCTAGTTGATTTAAGCCCGTTTATTACATGTAATCATGGCTATGGGGCCATAAATATGGTTTGATTTACAGTGCTAGAAAAGTAATCTTATCACAAATACCTCCGTGTTTTTTTATTATGTACATTGTAAGCAACTGTTGCATGGGTTTTCACTGGAAGTCATTTGTTGTTAAGGTTTGGCGGCGAGACATCAACCTTTGTGAACATGGTTTATATTGACAGTTCCTGATAATGTTAGTTATTGTTGAGATTATTTCCAGTTATTTTTAACTCGACATTATTTTCACTTTAAAGTAAGCAACTGTACTTAGCATACTTCCCCCCAAAATTACTCATTGAGTTTAAGGTTAGGCGACGAAACTTGCATTAACATGGTTGATATTGACAGTTTCCATTAATATTAGTTACCGTTGATATTATTTCTAGTGGATTTAAACTCAATCTAATTTCGAATATTTACTGCAGTTTCATGCAGAATATGCAGTCAAAATTCAGGTGAAAAGTGTGTAGACGTAAACAAGCTAAAAGCGAGTCAATTAATATTTCAATTTTGGCTGATTGTTATGCCAATAAATGAGAAATAACTGCAGTCCACTGGATGCACATTAACTCTAACAACATTGTTATGCATGATATTATACTCCAACTACGAGCAAAGATAACTTTTGGGTCTTTATTTTATATCTGCAGAACTTATATTCATGCACGCAAAAATCGTAAAAAGGGGTTGGGTGAGCTCAATCTCATTTACGTACACGACTAGAAGATTCTGCGAATGCTACACGAAAATCAGTGCTCACTTCAGTAGGTGAAATTGAAAAGAAAACAACTTCTTAACAACAACAAGAAAAAAACAAGAAATTAGAAATAATTATTTAACCTGGGGGAGGGGGTGCAGTGTTTCAAAAACCTGTGCCTGTTAGGTTGATTTTGTTTTCATTTCCTTTTTCCACTTCCCCTAACTCCTTCCCCCTTAATGTACCAAAGATGGAAAGTATTGGACTTTACTTTTGTCTTCACCCTGAGACAGGATTTATAGTTCCGTCTTTTAGGATTTGGGGTGATTTTCCGCCATTCCGCCATTCCGGCTTTTAGGGTCACCTGAACTCATCCATGAAAAACAAAAATATCAAGTTACCATTTTTAACTTGGAAAATATTTTTATTTTCCAAGCTGTAGTGGAGGGTTGATTTCACTCCATCAATCCTTCGCTGGGTCACTTCCTGTTAGACATTTGAAACCTCGGAGGGGAACTCCCATATGAGAATAAACGGACTACCACTGGCCATTTACTGATGGCTCGGTAGGACTGCTGACCAGTTTATTGTCAGCCATGTTGTTTTGACATTCAAACTCGTTTTGCATGGATAGATTATATTGACGGATTATACTTATTATCGTAAGTCTGTTACCTTCTGTTGGGTTTAGCTTTTTTGTTCTTGTCATTTAGCTTACCTATACTGTATTTCAACCGGTAGAACTGTTTCATCATTGTAATTAAAACAAAGTCAATCAAGGAGTTCTCTTCATGCAACAGTTGGTTTCATAGTCATGGTAGTCATGGAGTGCTCTGTGCCCAATTGCACGTTCACGCCAGACAATGTATCTGAAGCACTGGCAATTGCCCTTCTCACTAATCACGACCTGCCCCACTGTGATCCAGCGCCTATCGTCATAGACACTGCCCCAGCACCTACAGCAACCTGAGGCCCAAAACTTGAGCGACCCAAGGTCAATGTCAGAGTCACAATAGAAGAGTGCAACATCTTCACAAGACACTGGGAAGTTTTCTGCTTAGGCTCAGGCATCGAGTACACCTCAGTGCCCTCCCAGCTATTCCAGTGTACCGGAACTGAACTTGGGGACAGCCTTTTTGAAGCCAATCCTAAAGCCAGCTCTGAGACCCTGTCCCAACTGTTCACCGCCATGCGTTCCTTAGCGGTAATCCCACTCACCACTTGCATGCTACGTACAGAGCTTCTGCAGCTACAGCAAGAACTTGACGAGCCTTTCTGAAGCTTCACAGCTAAAGTACGGGGAAAGCAAAAACTTGTTCCTATACCACATGTGCACCTGTGGCACTTCAGACAACTACATTGACCATGTCATCTGTGACGTCATCCTGAACGGCCTTTATGACACTGACATCAGGAGGGAAGTGCTGGGCATAGCAGGAATACTCAAGAAACCCATAAACGAGGTTATTGCCTTAGTAGAAACCAAAGTGATGGTCCGTAATGCCCTTCCCTCCCCCTCACTATCCACTGTCTCTTCCTTCCAGAAGCAAAAGAATTCGCCACCAAGCCCTGTCTCCATTCCCTCTCAAGTGGATTGGACGAAGGAAGGGACATGCCCCGGCTGTCATAATGCCTTTAAGGTCTTCACAGAAGGGGCGCGAGCCTTGAATGAGAAACCCCACCAAACATGCATTGAGTGCTACAGGACCAATCACCGTAAGAAGTGTCAGCAGCGCCAGCCCCAGACCCCAGGGGTCCATGCCACAGATGCAGAGCCAATCTCACAAACAGCAGCATTCCAAACCAAGAGTGCCTGATACTCCCGAGCCCCGCGAAGAGGTTGTTACAACCGGAATACGACCACACACGTCACCATCACAAAACCATCAGCAGTGCAATTGGATCACATCCTCTCCAAGGGGCAGTGGAAATGGGCTCGCTTACGAGATCATCCTAGGGTCCCAGTCACCATATCCCTCTTTTGGCCAGGCAGTACCGGCAGTGGCACCTACAACACCTCCTCAGACATCTATGCCAAAGTATCTGCCATAGCCAACACTGGCATGCAATCAGATTTGTGGTCACTGTCCAACTTCATAGCCTGTGGTTTCTCTTGCGACGAACTCCACCCCATAAGCCTCAGCCTATCAACAGCCAACCACTCGCCCATATTGATAGAGGGAGCATTCTTTGCCAAGCTCACCACACAGTCCGGCAGCGGCAAGATTACTTGATGCCCCTCCATGGTTTATGTGAGCAGCTCTGTCAAGGATATGTACCTGTCTTGCGACTCACTACCCAACCTTCGACTTTTGCCGCGCACCTTCCCACCCCTTGGCGACTCCACTGGCACCCAACCTGAAAGAGAGAACTTTGACAAACAGCCACACGCTTCGTGTGCCTCACCAGAAAACAACGCTATGCGACCCCTCGATGACAACTGTCCAGTACCCATCATCACCCACAACACTATATGCATATGTCTACAGCACAGAGCAGCACTGCCAGGTCCCTCCAAGCTGCCGTTCCCCTGTGGGCCTGAGAACAATGCAAAGATGAAAGCTTGGCTTCTCGCCAGATATGCCTCATCCACCTTCAACACTTGCCCTCATCGTGTGCTACCATGTATGGAGGGGTCACCCAAAGAGATACATGTTGACCCAGCGGCCACACACCAGCCAACGTACCCCTCCGCTGGCAGCAACGAGTGTACGATGACCTCCGTGACGAAGCTCTCGGCATCATCAAGGGTGTGCCATATGGCAAACCGTTACGTGGTGTCAGGATGGTCATCACACGAAAGCACGACAGCTACTCCTGCCACACAATAGATAACTGGCAACTGAACAAGTTCCGTCAACATGGGACATTAACCATGAAGTCACCCTCCCAACTCACCTGTTGCATCCCCAAGGACACTTGGAGGACTGTGACATGCCTGGAGCGGCTATCACAGTTTCTCTGCCCATCTGCGCAACTTAATGGGACCTTTCTAACCATTTCTCAGCCCCTGCTGGAAATTCTCGCAGTCCCCTGAGCTCAAGGAAGCATTTCAAGCATCCAAGGAAGCCATTGTTAAAGCTATCTGCTAGGGGGTGGAAATCTTCAACATACAGAAGCATACCTGCCCTGGCCCTGACTGGTCCAGGCGTGGTATCGGTTACTTCCTCCTTCAGGAACACTGCAGTTGCCCCTCCAGTGTTCTGGACTGCTGCCCCCGGGGGATATGATGGAGAATGACACTGGCCAGTTCCCACTTCTTGAACTCTGTAGAGCAGCGCTATGTAGCTATTGAAAGAGAGGCCCTCACTGTGGCCTGGGACTTAGAGCAGACACACTACACAAGGCTGTGACAACCTTGTGATAGTCACTAATGAAGATCTTTGGCAACCACACTGTGGATGAGATAACTAACTCAAGCCTGTTTCGCCTCAAACAACACACTCTCCCATGGCGCTTCAAGATCAGACATCTACCTGGCAAGAGTAACCACACCACCAATGCTTCTCAAGACATCCTTCCCAATCCTGCACAGAGAATGTTGTCTCTCTTGGATCACCCAGCTTCCCTTACATTGCAGAGTTAGCATTTATGACCACAATCCGCAGCACCACCCAAGAGCTAGCTGCTATCTCCTGGCAAAAGAGACAACCACAGTCACCTCTCTGGGCCATCTCCTACAATTAATCAAGCAAGGAAAACAGACTGCCAGCAACGACCCTCTTCCGACGAGCCTTCACCCCATCTGCGAGTCCCTCTACTCTGAGGAGGGCATACTGCTGTATCAGGACCGTGTCATGGTCCCCCCATCCCTATGCCGCCGAGTCTTACAGAATCTACACGTGGCTCATAAAGGAACCTCCACAATGGAACAGTGTGCCCTCGCCATCGTCTACTGGCCAGGAATGTCGAAGGACATCCGCGAAACTAGGAAGGGATGCACAGACTGCAACAAAAACACACCCTTATTGGCCGCCACGCCCCCTCTTCAATCTATGCCACCATTATCACCATTTGAAGCCATCTTTGCAGACTTCTTCGACTACTGAGGCTGCCATTACCTGGTCATAGGTGACCGCCTTTCCAGCTGGGTGGAAGTCCTAAGTTCAACAGCTGGGACCAACCTCACAGACTCAGCCGGTCTGGTTCGCCATCTTCATTCCTTCTTTGCTACGTTCAGCATTTCAGAGGAGATCTCCAGTGACATTGGCCCAGAGTTCCCTGCTAAAGGCACACAAGATTTTCTACGCCTCTGGGGTGTACAACATTGCATGTCCTCCATCAGCTTCCCTCAGTTGAATTGCTGAGCAGAAGTTGCAGTGAAAACCACTAAGTGCCTCCTGATATCCAATACAGACCCAACGGGTGGCCTCATCTGTGACCGTTTCTTGCATGCCATATTGCATCTACGCCACACCCCAGGCCCAGATTGCAACCTATCACCTGCACAAATCATATTTGGAACCCTCTGAGGGACTCGCTCTCGTTTGTCAACTGCCTCGAACCTACACACCAGACCTCTCTGGCGTCATAAAGAAGACTAATGTGGGCGTTGCTTGAGCTTCATTAGATCCCTAAGAGATACCACTTAAAACGGAATAAGTTTGATTACTAGCCACTGCTCAAGAAAGGATCCCACACGCACTTGGTGACCCGACTTGCATACTTGAGAGATCAGTGGAAAACAAATGAGAGCATTTCTTTTATTGTTATTTCTTCTAGTTCACCCTGAAGGATACTTTGACAGCTAAGAATGGTGATGTTTCGTCATCAACACCCTAAGTGAGACAAGAATCCTTGATTTGTACCTGAGACGACGAGAATCCCCAACCATTTCATATAGGAGTCCACCCCTGGGTTTCGAACATCGCACTGTCCAAGGCCGTTTTACAGTCAATTACACTGTGTCAAGTTAGTTGTTCTTTGAATTTCTGACGCAAGTACTCAATATCTTACTGCAGAAATGATCTACATTAAATAGATTTTTGAACGAACACGTTTATTCCTGGAAGCTAATTATATAAATAGCTCATTTCCCGAAGGTGTCTGCTTATACAGGTTTAACCGTACTCAATTGCCGAAAACTGAGGAGATATTGAAAATTACAAAATTGTTGAGCTGAATGAATTTCCAAATTATGATTCAAGCCGTGATTAAAAGTTTTGGATGATCAACAGAGAAACTGTCATCTACCTGGCAACTGTTCCACCTGGAATGTGTTCGTCTCAGACAGACATTCTCCCGACTTCAGTACCCAGCCCAACTGCTGCAATCGACCATCAGTAATTTAGTCACCAAGAAAGTTTCTGGCAATCCAATTTCCACACGAGCATGTAACATAAATGAAGCGTCTCTCAGAATATTGTTACCATCCAAGGATCAGAGATCAGCCAATTCAATGTGAAGGCAACTTGAAGAACTAGGCCGCAAAATTGGAATTGATATTCACCCCGTGTATACAAGCTGACAGATCGCACTCAAGATCAAACCAAAAGAAAAGAAGCTGCCTATCATTAACCAGCAACGCATTGTTTACTAGTATAAGTGTGGTTTGTGCGATGCAAACTATGTCGGGTATAAGTGCCGGCAAATCTATCAGCGCTTTGAGGAACACAAAGGATGGTTGTCAATCAGGAATCACATTAAAGAACAACATGGAACAGTCCCAAGTGACATATATCTTGATTTTAAGATCTTGAGAAAGTGCCAAAGTAAATTCAACTGCCTGATCTACGAAATTCTCTTTGTAAAGGAGCTTAAGCCAACTTTGGACAAACAGTCAGATTCAATCTGTGCAAAGTTATGTAGTTTTTTATAGTATTTTATTATTTTAACACTAACATTTTAGTGCTTGTATTAACATATTTTATCGTTGGACATTCTCACACCCTAATTTGTACTTATATATGTATATTTCATTTGCCTTTTCTACAACTTGAAAATGATCTCAGGGAGATCGAAATGTCGTTTTTTATTGCTTGTTTTTATTCTACAAAGTTACCATTTGCACCTTGAAATAAAATTACCTTGTTATATTTGCTTGTAACAAAAATAGGTCTACAATGTGTACATGTGTGCCTTTCAAGTTGTATTTGTAATTAGGATAAAACTGGATTATCCTGAAAAAAAATGAAAGACACTAAGATTTTCAGGTTGAAAGAAGTCCTAATAAATGGCCTGTAATGGATTTCAAAATAACCCTTAACTCTCAACTCAAAAGTTAACTTAGCATATAGGTCAGTGATAGCAGAAGGTGGAAATAGTGAGGTATTTTGAAGAAAACGGTGTTTAATCAGGATACGCGCTCATGTGGGTTTCGATTTCTTTTCTTTTATGCTACTAGTAACGATAATAATTATGGTAAATGAGATGCTGCTGTATTGTAAATGTATTCGCTAACGTGCGAGCATTTGAAACTTATTGCTTCAGCCTATAACTAAAGAGATTAATTAAATAGACAATTAAAATGTATGTAATCGGTTAGTTGAGGAACATTTGCCATTTTCTCTGCTTGCTGATGAGATAAGATATGACAATAATAACACTGGCAGCCTTGCTCACATAACAGTCTTTTCAATTTCCAAATTCTTCCAGAAAGTTTTAAATCGTTGTTTTATAGTTGAAACCTGTCCCCAAAAGTTATTCACAGCTTCTGAAGGCTTCATTTCCACGACTCTCTCAAGTTCGGTCTACTGAGATACTGGTTCAGGTTTTACCCAATGATAGGCTTTCAACTTGTAAACAATGTCATACAACTTAAAACTGTAGTTCAGTTTACAAGCAATAAAAACAGCAAAAAGTGGGATTATTGATCATGGCAGCATTGATTTTTTTGTTTTAATTTACAGAAACGCCATTTTATATAGCCACCTAAATGCTTCTCTTAGTTATATTGAATAACTGCACAACAATTCCTTTGTAAAACATTAAAGGGACACAGTCAGCTGGCGCACATGCGCAATAGATATCATTTCATAGCTAATGTACATATCACAGAGTCGTGATCCATACTGTATTTAACCAAATATGATAAAAATTATATCATAGGATGAGCAAAACTACACTCAAAAACAGGTTTTTCAGTAAACAATTGAAAATCACGCAAAACACTGCAAAAATTTAAACAGATTTCTAGATGTAGTTTGATTTCAGGTTGAGGTGAACTTTTTTCAAAGTGAGCCGAAAACTGTTGTCCAGGTCAGTGTGGTCCCACTGCTGATTGTGTCCCTTTAATGATATTGAGTCATGTGCATGCAAGGCATCGTATAAAGAATGCGTGTTTCAAGACTCCCGCATGAGATTTCTAGATTTCGGTGATTAGGTTCATGCATTAGGATGGACTTTTGCAGTTTTGCTGGTGGAACTTGTGGTCAGAGACCTGAAAATCCAAACATAGTTCACTTGGTTGATTTTTAAAAACTGTGATCGTGACATGAAAGCACACCTAAGATTTTTGTAACATTCTGACGAATGTCACAGAAAGTGATGTTAGCGCAAGATAATTGTTACTGTGGTCCATGCAGGTGCTTTGAAGCAACAGTAGTTTCTTAATTGTACCATGAAATTGATACAAGCTCACCAATCTGATACCTGGGGATTTTCATCCAACAAGAATGTCAGCAACACATATGTCTTAAACACAGGGATGCATAGGGTTTTCGCTGACGAACTGGCAAGGCAAGGTGCTGCATCCCAACAGAAGTTGCAGGCCATGTGGCCTATTTCAAACGTACTACTGCCATGCCGAACTTGATTCAAGAATTAAATTCGACCTAGGCATGGCAGTAGCACGATGTTTTAAACCACTGACTCAGTTCAGCAAGCTGAATTAAGGTCGGCATGACTACTTAGACCTTGCCGTGACACAGGGCAGCAGCGCAACTCGGCTTCAAACGGCTTGCTGTTGCCGTGTCAAACTGAATTCATAGCCTGCTGCATCAGATGCACTTGCTTTCTAGCATTTCACATGGTCTCCAGCAAAGCAAACGTATTCTGATTGTCAGCAGGACTGAATTAAGGTATCAGTATAACCCATTTGACCATCCGCGCGCGGCCCGCTCTAGCGTTCGTGGCTTTAACAAAAACCCGTATAAACCGTATATTTACTGGAAGCTTAATAACTACAGATTATGACCTGACCTGTTTAAAACGGTAAAAATTTACCGTGTTTCGAAAATGTGAATATATTTACAAAGCTTCACGAACCCATAAATCAAGGTATACGCCCGCTAAATTTAGGTCGGAGAAAACGATTAACATGGCATCCGTTTCTTCACACATTAACCTCAAAAACCGTGTCTGAGATTTTTGGCACATGCGTTTGTTATTATTTTACAAGAGGATAAAGTTACAAAAGGGGAAAAAATAGGACTGCCCGCGAAAAAAAGGCACAACTTTTTAATGAAAAGAGTAATCAGAATTCGCAGACACGGTGTTGTCGGCGATCGTTCTGACAACATTCTCTCCGAATTTCAGCCAATTTGGTCCAGGGGCTGCCGACCTGGAACTCGAAATGCACGTACAACTCGCCTATTTTTTTACTTTCGAGAAACAGAGAAAAAATAAAATTCGGCGGCATCCAAGTGTTATGAGATTATCACACCAAGGGAGACACCGCAGAGGAATCAACTTTCTGTATAACAATAGGACTGTGACAGTTAACATGGAACAGGTACAAATTTCCGCGACGGCGCGCGGTAAATTATTCACCGGTGAATAAACCGCTTTTTCATGTGTGAAGTCAGAATTCCAAAGTTAGTAAACGTGAAATTATCTTTTGATTTACTATATAAGCGTTCGAAATTTTTCGTATCGGTTGACTAATCTTCAAAATTATGACCATGTCACTGTTAACATGCCGAAGGCCAATAGAAAGTTCCCGAGAAAATGCAAGCGCACAAAGGGAAACGCTGGAGAGGACGTCGTAAACGGGACTACATCGACTGATGTTGATGCAAAGGCAAAGATACTGGAAGAAATGACAATAGCTGGGTAAGAAAAAAAAAATGTTGCACTGCTGATTCTAATTTTGTACAATCGATCTGCCTTTCAATTTCGTCCACTTCTCTTCGTCAATCTCCTCTGCTTCGACAGTTTCTTGCAACAGTATTTTAGCGCGGCTTGCGCTCATTTCGGCTTGCTCGCTGGCTTCGTGATCGCGATCGTTGTCGCGTTCATCCAGCAATTTTTCTCGATTGTAAAACGAACCCTTTGCCGCTTTCCGCTAATTTAGCGGCCCACTCTTTGTTGAAAGTGTTTTTCGCCTTCTTTGGCCTTCCTTTAGCCGATGAAAACGGGCAAGATCGCTCTGTCTTCTTCGAAGACATCCGCCACTGATTATGGCACGCGAATCGCGTGTCAACTCAGCATGATCTTGATGTCATGTGACTTCTTGCCTCGATAATTAATTCATTTGACAGAACTTGTCAACTCTCAATTAAGTTATTAATATGCAAAACAATCTTTCTCGCGCAATAACTAGCGGCAGATAAAAGATTTTTTCGTGGAGTTTTTTTTATCTTAAAGATTACTTTAAGATTTATCCAACCGCTTAAAAAAGTAAAATTATGCAAAATTGCAAATTTTCCCCTTACTGATACCTTAAATTCAATGTTTGTTTCCACCGTCATTCTTTTGTCATGTCACTACCACTCCAAATTCATTTGAGTTCGGGAAGGCAGTAGCACGATGTTTAGACTAGGCCTTCCAAACAAGGAGATTGCGGGATAGACCAAACAATCTTACTTTATTTTTCAAGAAACCTGCTTGCTTGTTCCAGCTAGCAGCCAGATCACATCAGTAAAACTTCTTTGTGTCCATTTAATTAAATTCTCTGTCAACTTTAACCTTCGTTTTCCATCAAGATCAAAATCGAGACAAATGCTAAAATTCACTTTAAAAGACCAGTCTCCTTTTGAAATATTTCCAGACTAATCAACGGTACATACTTTGGCACATACATGTTTCCTTGATAAGCAAGTGTCTAAACCTCAACAATCTAGAATGATTGGAAATATATATTACATGACACTTGATACATGTAACGTTGTAACGTGTTTAGTCTTTCTATTTCGGGTTTTTCTTTAGTTTTATGGAACTTGCATGAAGTTTCAAGACGATGTTGGAATCAAGACATGCATTTAACTTTCTTTTGGTAACTCTCCTGCAAATCATGGCCCACAAACAGGGATGGCGGAGCGTATTTTGAATTGGGGAGGGGGCTTACAAGCGAGTTCTTAGTTGCTTTTCGTCTTTTTTTACATTTTAGAGGTTTTTAATTATTTTAGGTATTTTTGCTTGAAATTGGGGGCCCGGCTCTGCCGTCCCTGACAAAGGAACAACCACAGACTAGAGTGCTCAACAATAGAGTTCTTAAACCATACCACATCATGCAAATTTGGGAAGAGACTATCACAAACTTTTGCTTTTTGCCTGTGTGTACCTTTATTGCCCAGATTTTTTTGTATCAAATCTTGATAGAGCAAGGCAAAAAACGAACATACAGCTTTTTGCCTCATTAAATATGCAAAAAATAACCGGAAAATTGACAAAGTTGTTGGTATTCGCATTGAAACAATTTTAACAACTAGAACACGGGATAAACTTTAAAAGCTTTACTTTTCTTCTATCTAACAACAAGAAGTTTTAAATTTTCAAGCATTTTGAAGGGTTCCGTCAACCATGGAAAAATTGCCCTTTCAAGCCCGTATGAAAATGGCAAAAATTGCGTAGTTTTACGGGCTTAACTTGTTATGTCCGATATGGATCCAAAACAAGTACTGTGTGAAAGTGTGTCATTTCTACTATAATAATATGAAAAAAATTCTGGGCAGTCGAGGTTCACACAGGTAAAATTTAAAAGTATGAGACAGTCTCTTCTCAAATTTACATAATACAGCATGTTCAAAGCACTCTTCTGTTGAGCACTCTGAGTCTGTTTTTTTCCATTTATTGGCCATGCTAAGCAGGAAAGATACAAAAAGAGAGTTGATCCATGTCTTTATTCCGACATCGTTTTGTTCACACACACTACATAAAACTGAGGAAAGAGCCCAAATATAGTTTCCAAGTTAACCCTTTACCCCCCTAAGAGTGCAAATTGGCACACAAGGTCATAACTTTCTGAATACTTGATAGATTTCTATGAATTTTTGCCATGAAAATTGTCTTGTGAAGATCTACTCATTGAAGTCTTAAAATTTTGACCCCCTCCCATCCAAGACATGGTTGACCACCCCCAGACGTTTTTAGTTCCTCTTTCGGGATGCAAATGGAATGCAACACTTGTTTCATATCAAGCTATGCACTAAGAGTTGCTAAATAAGCTATAGTTTAGTGGTATACCTAATATAGTAGAAGATTGATACATTTTTGAAGTCGTTCATTTTCCTATTTTAAAGCAATTTCTCTCAAAATGTCTACCTCCTTCATAGCTGCTGATGTCAATTCTTAAATAAGTTGATTAGTGGCTTTCAAATGACATATTGTACACAGGCAGAGTGTCTTTATTTGCCGATTTGGGAAAAACTGCCGCTCACCTTAGGGGGTAAAGGGTTAAATAGACTAAGCACCCTACATGTATTACATGACTGGCATTGCTTAATATATATTTTCAATTAGCTCCAATTGGAATTTCTAGATTATTGAGGTTTAGGCACATGCTTATCATAGAATATATGGATCTCGTCTTATTAAATCATGTGATATCTCGTTTCCGGTAAAAAACGTGTGATCAATCAAGGTATTGTAGTAATCATTTTGAGTTAATTCGGGACAATCTGTGGAATAAACATCAACTCGTGGATATTTACAGTGAATCTTATGTGTCTCTGGGAATCAATTGGACGCATAAGGAAATCCCCGCAGAAACGTATAGGGGTTAGTCTTTCCCATTTATAGACAATTGATTAGTCTCCAAATATTAGAAAGGAGAGTGGTCTTTTAAAGTAAGTTTTATGTTGACATGTGTCTCGATTTTGATCTTGATGGAAAACGAAGTTTAAATTTAAAGTGCCCGTGAGGTAAAAATAATTGATGCTTATTTGAAAGGCTTTTCAAAGTAAAGAAAAATAGCGTTTTGGGAACTTGTATGCAAATTAGTAACTCATTAACGGTTAACCGGAAGCTTGATCAATTAGCCAATCGCCAGGTGAAAAAGCGGAGAGTATTTCGGGTGAATCACAACACAGGTTAGAACGTCGTATGCAAATGACGGTAATTTCTTAGTCACTCGTAACCAGAAGCTCAATAATTAGCCAATCGCTATCCGGATAGTATTTCGAGCGAATCATAACACAGCTTAGACAGTTGTGACAGCTGGCTTTCAGGTTGCCGCCATTGCTCATGAATAGCTGTACATGTCTTTGACAGAGTACTTTTTGTTCTGCAAGGGTCTTCTGGCTGCGTTTTCTTTTATTTGAAGCGAGAATCTGAGGTAGTGAGAAATGGTGTTCTTCGAAGGTAAAGCAAGACATTCTCAATAAGTGCACATTCGTTGAATAAATGTGTGAGGTGCTCAAGAAGAGTGTTACAGCCAATGGCAACTGCGGTTGTACATTGTGATAGGTGCAGCTGTTTCTTGAGGAGTGATGATTGTGAAAAGTGCCCCTACACAACCGTCGCGGTTGACGCACAAGATGGAAACAAGCTGTGCCTTACAGCGTTTAATGAAGTACTTCAGAAAGTTAAAGCTGATCCTAAAATATGTGAGGCCCTCCTCTTACTTGATAAAATCACGATAACCTATTAACTCGCTTATTGTTTTAGCCATTAATACTGAGTAGAAGTTGCAAAACTGAATGGTCTGTATTTGATTGTACTGTTGTTGTCTACCTTGTGGTATGGCTGTATGCCTTACTGAGTTACTGGTGGACTGTACAAACTTATCAATGAAAGTCAATCGATGTTATTAATAGTTCTGGGTTTTTGTAGCGTCAGTAGCCTGAGCTCGTATTTTTTTTAATTTGATTGTGCTGTTGTTGTCTACCTCGCAGTATGGCTGTATGCCTTAGTGAATTACTGGCTGACTGTGCAAGCTTATCAATGAAAGTCAATCAATGTTATTAATACTTCTGCTTTTTGTAGCCTCAGTAGCCTGAGCTCATTTATATTCTTAATTTGATTGTACTGTTGGTGTCTATATGCCTTGCAGTATGGCTGTAAAGATGGTGGGACAATTGTGTCGTGACCAACTTTGCTAATAAACCTCACTTCCATATCCACGAGTAACGATAGTTCCACTTTGATTAAAGAGTTGCAAATGGGCATATTTAGTATTTCACAGAAAGAGATTGGAGCCAAGAGTGTTGCCATGGCAACAACACAGAAGGTGTCATTCTGTTTCTTTTGTGATTTACATTTCTGGTGCCAAGTTTGAAGATCACTGGTCCAATATTTCTAGAGATATTCTTGATTCAGAGTTTTACTCACGGTTCAAGTGGATTTAGTTATGACATCATCACTTTCCTCATTTACACAATGCAAAAATGTAAATATCACTACAACGAAAAAAAGATATTCCAGAAAGGAAAATGCCATTCTTGTTTACTTTCAAAAGTCTTTCAAATAAGCAGCAATTATTATTTACTTCATAGGCACTTTAACAGAACAAAGAAAGATCCACCTGGACCAAGCAAGCATGTTTTTTGAAAAAAAGAGAGTAAGACTGTTTGCTGTCTATCCCGTAGTCTGAACTCGGTTTGAATTCGGCCTAGTCTAAACGTCGTGTTACTGCTGTGCTGAAATCAAAAGAATTTGGCCTTACAGTGTCATGGCAAAAGAACAGTGGTGGGTTTAAATGTTAAATTTAACTCAGTCGCGCCGAAGATCGGAAGAAGTCTGCTTTGCTCAAGACCATTTTAAATGCTAGAAAGCAATGGCAGCAGGTGCAGCAGGCTATGAATTCAGTTCAGCACGGCAAGAGCACACCGTTTGAAGGCAAGTCGCCCTACTGTTGCATGGCACGGCAAGGCTTACCGTGCTATAAGTAATCGCACGGAACTTAATTCATCCTGCCGCACTAAATTCAAGAATTAAATTCGACTCGTTCATTTTCCCATTTTAAAGCAATTTCTCTCAAAATGTCTACCTCCTTCATAGCTGCTGATGTCAATTCTTAAATAAGCTGATTGGTGGCTTTCAAATGGCATATTGTACACAGGAGAGTGTCTTTATTTGCCGATTTGGGAACAACTGCTGTTCGCCTTAGGGGGTCAAGGGTTAACTATACATGACATTTCCAGTGACATCAGTATTCTTAATATGAGGACCTTCCACTATTTCTCTCCAAATGTATGGTACAGGATCTCTTGTGCTTTCGTGTGGCCCTGTTTTGGTCCTGAAATTATGACACAGTTCTTAATGGCTTCCCTAGCCTTCCCAGTGCAGCGTTAAAAAGGTAAGTTAGCATCCGGTACCCTCTTAGCGATGTTGACCTCGAAGTTGTTTATGAACAACCAGTAGTTAAGCGGGTTACCATTCAAGGTCAAAAGTTTTCTTTTGGGCATTTCAAATCCTTGTCGAATTGTGTACGTCATAAGCTACAAAACTTCTTGTTGCTCTGTTAAAATTTATGGCAACTGTTGGGAACCAGTCAGGTCTCCACCACTGATGGTGTTCTGCGGAGGTCCTGGGTCCCAAGGTTGTGCACTTGGGTTCAGCACTGATTTAGAATAGTTTCTCCCAACTTGCTTGAAGTCGCCAATATTAAAGTTCGATCCAGCCCATCCAGCCTGAGGCTCTTTTCTAGGAGGAAAGGAGTCACAGGGTGCTTACCATTAACCAAAAAAATCTCCGGAAATTTCGGTTGAAAGTCAAAAGGAACAGTAATTTTCCGGAAAATCTTTTCGGAAATTTTAGACCACCTCCAGAGGTAGTCCTCTTTTTTGGAACGGAATGACGGAAATTTCCTTAGCATTTGTTAAATTTTCCAGTTTCCAGTCTCTCATCGGCTGAAAGCAATTAGGATAAATCGAATTGCAAATGGTAAGCGCCATCACATTCGCTTGGTTTGCTGATTTTGGAAAATCCCTTACCATTCAACGGTCATCCCAACCGGTTTATTCTGACAAATGGTAAGCACCCACGTGCTTATTATGTGTAAACTCTGCCGCGATATCACGTTTTGAATATTCTGAGGTTCATAAAGTTCATCAACAGCTTAAGCTCTCTTTATTATATAGACGCAAGTGTTTTACTGGAAAATACACCACTCGTAAAATTCATACGAAACCACATCCAGGACTCTAGTGGCGTATTTTCCAAATCTTCACTTGTGAAGATATTGATGATTTCACTGATATCAAGTTTGTCTCGTAAATTGTACTTAAATTCGTTGGTGTATCATCGAAACATCTTCGGGCCTTCCTCAAAAGTCTTCGGCAATCTTCGGAAAATGTTCAGCAGTGTTCATGTGACCCTCAGACAAGTTTTGGAGAATCTTCGGAAAATCGTCAAAAATGCCGTCATCAGTATGTCTATATAATAAAAAGAACATAACACGTTAGCTCAAAGATATGAATTTTATGTTCTCGTGGCAAGAACAATATCTCACTTGTTCGCTGCGCTCACTCGTGAGATATTGTTCTTGCCACTCAAAAATAAAATTCATATCTTCTTGCCACCATGTAATATCCATATTTCACCTTCTGCTGCTAATAAAGCAATCCAGCGCTTCAGTTCATCTTGGTAATTTGACGTTCCATTTGAAGCTCCATCTCTAGGCGCTTTAACAGATTCTTTATCTCAACTTACAATGAAGAAGCTTGGCTTTAGCCTTCGCACGTGAACTGGTCTTGGAGTTCTTCAACTTTCTGCTACTTGAGCCGACTAGTGAACATGTGACAATCTGTGATTTAACATTATCATTATCTTCTTGGCGAGGAACCGCTGAAGTTCATCCGTGGTACGTTGAATGGATCGCAACCGTTCTTCAAGACGTTCGTCGAATTCCCTTTTTCCTGTCATTATGCCGTGACAAGCATTCAGTATGTCTGATTTAACTTTGGGGTTGTCAGCGAAATAACAATATTCATTGTAGGCTTGAAAACATCTCGCAAACGCGATTTGAAAATCTTTCTTCTTCTTACAAGCGTCATGATAATTTTCAGCGTTTCGCATTAACACACTCTTTTTTATATGATTAAATGATGTCTAATTTTGGAGCTGAGGTTGAACGTTCTTCAACTACCTTGAGAATACTTCAGGCTTTGTATCACCTGATGACTTTGATGGTGTGGAAGTTATTTTGAAACAGTTATAAATAAGAACTGCTGATTATTACAAACCAAGATGTGTGTCATGCAATAAGAAAACCTCGATTGCGCAGAAATTTTTTTCATATCATTATACCTTATTACATGAAATTTCCGCGACACCATAATTTCGTGAATTTCGCGATTTAAAAAAAATTGCAAAATTAAAGTGACGTGATCAATAGGTGTCGTGAATATAAAATGACGTGAAAATAAGGTGACTCACATTATGTTACTGTGAACATATGGTCCCGAAGTTGCGTTTTTGTTAATTTTGACGTTATTGTACCTTTGATGAAGTCAGTTGACTAAATTCAAGACATTTTTGAGTTATTTTTTTTACAAAAAAATACCTCTTAGTCGGCGCGTCGAGTATATTACGGGTCAATGGGTGAGTGAGTCAGTGAGTCAGTGAGTCAGTGAGTCAGTGAGTCAGTGAGTGAGTCAGTGAGTCAGTGAGTCAGTGAGTCAGTGAGTCAGTGAGTCAGTGAGTCAGTGAGTCAGTGAGTCAGTGAGTGAGTCAGTGAGTGAGTCAGTGAGTGAGTGAGTGAGTGAGTGAGTCAGTGAGTCAGTGAGTCAGTGAGTCAGTGAGTGAGTCAGTGAGTGAGTCAGTGAGTGAGTCAGTGAGTCAGTGAGTCTGTGAGTGAGTCAGTGAGTCAGTGAGTCAGTGAGTCAGTGAGTCAGTGAGTCAGTGAGTCAGTGAGTGAGGGAGGGAGGGAGGGAGGGTGGGTGGGTGGGTGAGTGAGTGAGTGAGAGATGTGTGTATGTCACACCAATCAGATTGGATCTACTATAAACAGCCAATCAAATTTCTTTTTGCAAAGGTAAATGGTATGTGAGAAGATCTGATCCCGATAAAGTTCAGAACGGCCGTATACATTCTTCTATAAAAGAGGAGGAAGTATTCATATATTGGGTTTACTTCGACATTTTCTGTGGGTTAGGCTGAGGATTTTAGTTAAATGAACGAGATGAGCCTTGAGGTTTGAAACAGTTCGTGAGTTCGTAGTATGCAAATGCAACGAGATATTTTTATTGTTAGTTAAAGGTAACTTGATACTTTTGTTTTCACAAGGAGTAAATTCAATTAGAGGTCACGAATCGTCGCTTCTAGTTCTTAGGACATGTTTTAGAGGGGACGAGACTTTAGATTTGAAACAGTTCTATCGTTTACAATAGTAAGTGCGGGTAACGATTGTTTTGTTCTTGTTGCATGCAAATATAACAAGATATTTTTGTTTTTTAGTTACAAAGTGTAATGTGACACTGTTGTTTTTCACAAGGGAGTAAATTCAATTAGAGCGGACGAATCGTCACCACTCTTTCCCACGAGATGTTTGTTATCTTTAGTAACAAATGGTAACTTAACACTTTTGTTTTTTATATGGGAGTAAATTCAATAAGAGCTGACAAGTTATCGGCTATTGTTTCCAGGACATTAAACAAAAAAGCTTTCATTTCTGAACGGTTTTTACGTCTCCGCAGTAGCAGTTTAATAGTTTTATTTGATGACATTCATTCAGTCCGATATTTTTTAAGGTAAAAAATGTGAAAACTGTTCAGATGTTCTTTGAAGACTGCGCGGCACCAAGTTAAAGTGCAATTTAATTAAATCAGACTTTCAACCTGTCAGAGGTTTTTGCTCTTTCTTTCTATTTTCGGTGAAGTTGTGTTGTGTTGTGTTGTGTTGTGTGAAAAGGTAAACTTACGTCTCGTATAAAATGCGAAAAAGTCCCTAAATTAACTTGAGTATTTTTGAGCAAAAATTCCTCTTGGGGGTTGGAAGGGTTATGTGATCGGTGAGTGAGGGAGTTATGCATGTGCGCGTGTCACACCGGGTTGTATCAAAGAACGAATCAAATTGCCTGTTAGAAAATAAGATGGTATCTACATTAATCTGGAGACATGTCAGATTACTGTAGTTTGTGCAGTCAAACATTTTATGGCGTACTATTTAGCTATCTTACCATGACCGATGTAACATCGCAACCAAAGAAAATATGTCAAATTAACCTCATCATTACTGTACCATGAATGCTCCTATCTCCGACACTTCACACAAAAAAAATAACTCTTGCACACCTTGCGTGCCTATGTTTAAGCAACATTGCCAAGGAAATACATTGTGTGTTACTTGAAAGTGCAACGTTAAAGTGATTCAAAATACAACATTTTTGCAAAATCGCGGAATTTACGTGTTGGGAAATATGCGCACCTCAAAATCAAAACGATTCATATCAGACACCAAGGTGCGTTTAAAGTCCGTAAAACTATGTAATTTTTCGTTTTCCTAAGGGCTTGAAAAGGCAATTCTTCTTAAGTCGACAGAACTCTCAAAATGCTTGAAGAATTTAAAACTTCCTATTGTTAGAGAGAAGAAAGGTCAAGCTCTTATGCTGAGTCCATCGTGTGTTCTAGTTTTGTAAATTTGTTTCAATGCAAATACCGAGAATTTTGTCAGTTATTTTCCAGACATCTTTTGCTTATTTAATAAGGCAAAAAGCTGTATTTTTATTTTGTGCAAATTTCTCAGACTTTAAATTGTATATATTTCAAAAGTAGTTCCCTGAAAGTGTTCTTTAGGCAAAGTTTCAGGATTCTCGATTTTTGAACCTGGCCAGTGATTCTCCATATTTTCAGTCAGTGACTCCTAATTCAGGGTATATAGCTACAGGTTTCATGCTAGAATGCTGTTGTGACTCCAGTGATGCAGGCCTACAATACTGTTATAAGTAAAGTTAGAATTTCAGTAGAATGTCACTTGGGGGATGTCACTACTCACTTTAAATTCATTGAGTTGAAAAAAGAATTTGAATTGCTATCTAAATAGTGTTGCCAACATGTATGTGGTTTGTGCTATTTTAGGAAATGCACCGACATGCCTTTGTGGTAAACAGACATCCTCTTTCTTGGATTTAGATCCCCGACACTTCACTTGGGGTAATCTTTAAACGAAATGAGAAAGAATTACCAATGGAATTCAAAGGTTAAATCAGTGACATCAATGTTCATCGAGATAAGCTTCAGAATACTCATCATATATTAAAAAGCATTGAAAAGGATAGGTTGAAATAATTTTACCAGCACTTGGGTAAACGAAAACGGCAATGATGAAAGAAATAATCCAAACAAGACCTATCAGTCATAAGAACTACAAAACTTAAATCTTTTTTTTCCCAATTAATGAAGGGTACCACTATGAATATCATTATCATAAAATCTTAGTGCTAGCAGCACTTTGGTCTATTGGTTCAAAAGCACGGCCATGCTTCGTTTTTCTCCGCAAATCCACCTCTATGAGGTTTGTGATGTATTCAATGGACGCTCTCCCAAATCCCTAACGAGCCCGAAGCTCTTTAACTCGCTATAAGCAAGTATGTTGTGATTATATCGATAACATTTGTCTAACACGAGGGAGATGAAACAACAAGCCAGACATTAATTTTTTTCTTCAAGTTTAATCAGCAGATTAGGGAGTTAATCCTCCTCCAGAGGTGTATTAAATTTAACCCATCGATTAGTTTGATTAGCGCTAATCAGGCTTTGAGCAACACAATCTAATCGTGATTAAATTTTATTCCTCAGTTAAGCTATTTAATCACTGATTAGCGCTAATCGCGGTTTTGAACAACCGGGCCCTAGAGTTTAGTAGAATCTAATGCACGCTCTTATGATCTCTTAGCAATGGCTAAATCTAAACGTCACCCACTAACCAGCCGTTTTACTTTGACTTCTTCTTGCCTTATTACTTTACACTTAACGAGGGGAAACAAAGCTAACTGTTTCCAAGGGGACCAGTAATTAAGTGTTTTGCTAAATAGCTGGATCCAGCTACAGATTCATCCCCTTTCCAGACTTGGTAACTGTAAATTATACAGCTCTGACACAAACAGTACTCCACATAAAAGGGTGTCGGGCCAATTCGTCCACTTAAAGTGTTTGCCCCTTGAAACGGAAAGAATTGTACAGGTACATAATGATGCGTTTAGAATTGTTGTTTTACATGAAAACGGCATGTATATTAACCATGTATTTCTTTTTCATATCTTGCAGCTGCATGATGAACTTTAAAGACGACTTGTTGTGGAAAAGCTTAGTTTACATAGCCTGTGTCTTAGTTTGTTCATTTTTAACTCGTGAATTGCGTGCACGCACAAGAGTGAGTTGTAGGTTTGAAGTGAAGAATGGCACTCACTCGATAGGTTGATTCTGTAAATTTTTTTCCTTTTATGGCTCATGAGTGTATTTGATAGTTTTGGGCGAGTAATAAACAATCGTAATGGTGACCTTTGTTGCTGAGAATATTGGAGTGGTGAAAAAGGAGCCTTGATAACCTTAAAATGTTTAAAACTAAACGTTTTTCATCCATGAATTTTAAATATTACGTGTTTGCCTAATTCACTTTTGTCTGATGCAGTGTATATTTCATTTATGTCTTCAATGCCTATAATTTTCAATATATATATGCAGGCAAATGATTAATGTATCCGAAAAAGAAAAAAAAGGGAAACAAAACAAAGGAAATCAAGAAAAAGGAAATATACCAGGGTGTGGCAGATTCGATCTGAGGACCTCTTCCTAGAAAAATAGATTGCAAGGTTCTGAACCCCACCACAAAACCATCTGTGTAGAAGTTGATTTAATGAGGGTAATACCGAATTAAATCAGTAATATTAAAGACGCTGATTTTTTTTTTTACTTCAACTGCGAACTCAAAAGACTCGAGCTGCTCGTCGAGAGTCCGATTGTTTTAAGTTTTCTGACCCTATTCTATTTCTGGAGCGGCATCGACGTTGGAAAAAGGTACCTAAAGTTTTTAAACTTTAGGTACCTTTTTACTCATGAGCTTAAAAGCTTATGAGTCGCTGAACTAGCATCCATGAGATTCCTGAGGGGAAGAATCATACTGCACAAAGCATAACATGTGCTCTTTCTGCGGATGATGCTGCAGAGGTACTCGACAAGGTTAAATCCACTATCCAGCGAGTCTTTAATACCACCAAAGACTGTCAACAGCGCAAGTTTGAGAAACTTTTGCGAGAGAAACAGTCTTCTGTTTCTCCTACAACTTTTGTTGACAAAACAAAGTGGGTTATCAACTTGTCATCCAGGACCCTTAACGAAGCTGAGGTGTCCTTACTGAAGAAAGGTCTAAATTTTGCCGTGACTCCTACGAGCGTCCCAGCCCCCGAGATCGTCGCCAAGATTGAGTCAGCAGTCTGGCCACTAGATGCGGAGAGAGCAGACACAGTCAGGAGATCCGTCAACACCATCCTTCAACAGGCACAACCACCCACGCCCAACATCACGAAGGAACAGCAGGAGGCTCTTAAAAGCCCAAAAGAGGACAACTCCATCATGGTCCTTCCAGCCGATAAAGGTCGTGCCAGCGTAATCCTGGACGCTGACACATACCACGCAAAAATGTCAGCGCTAATTGATTCCGGATCGTACCAGCTGCCCAACAAAGATCCGACAGACCGCTTGACCCGGAAGCTATCTGAGAAGCTGCTAACCCTGAAACGGAATGGACACATATCAGAGGCGGTTTATAATAAGATCAGACCCCGACACAAACAACCACCTAGGATCTATGGTTTGCCGAAGATCCACAAGGCCGACACACCGCTTAGGCCAATTGTGTCGTCTGTCAACACCTTTGCATTCGACCTGTCTGCTTTCTTGGCTAACGTATTATCTCCTCTTGCAGGTAACTCGAACTTTACAGTGAAAAACGCAACTAACTTCGCCTCCACCATCGCCAGTGAAGAGATCCAGGACCACGAGATCACGGTGTCTTTCGACGTAGAGTCACTGTTTACCAATGTACTGATCGAGGGCGCCGTACAAGCCGCGCTACAAAAAATGGAGAACGACGCAGGCCTGGCTGACCGTACGACACTTACACCAGTTCAAATCGCGGACCTCTTGGATTTCGTATTAAGATCTACGTACTTCCACTACAACGGATCGATTTACGAACGAGACGGCGCAGCCATGGGGAGCCCTGTATCCGCGGTTATTGCTAATCTCTACATGGAGATATTTGAAGAACAACCAATAGAGTCCGCACCTTGCAAGCCTAAGATCTGGAAACGCTACGTAGATGATACTTTCACCATCCTGGATCGGGATAGAGTTGACGTCTTCCTGCAACACCTAAACAGTCAACAACCATCATTATCATAGATACCTTCTGCGATATCCAAGATAAACTGTACACATTTAACTCATTGTTTAACGAGATATTAGATCAACACGTTCCTCTTAAGACCTTTAAAGTTCGCGGGAAACCAAATCCAGTTGTGACCGAAGATATTCGTGGACTAATGAAGACCAGAGACTATTGGCGCAGGAAGGCTAAGAAGACTAACGATCCCATGGCTTGGTCAGCTTACGAAAACTTCAGGCGTGAGGTGAAACGGGAGATACAAATCGCTGAGCGAGAATTTGTTACCGACCAGATACAGAAAAATCCGAACAACACCAACAGCATCTGGAAGGCCATTCGCCTCTGCCTTCCCAACAAATCAGCTTCTCGGAGAACTTTTAGCAGAGACGAAAAAACTGTTGCCGACGAATTTAACAAATTCTTCGTCTCAGTCGGTCAAAATAGCGTAAACAAAGTTAAATCGTTGGCTAATGAATGTAACTTCGAACTCAATGAAAATTGGTTTACTCCGAGACAACACCCATTGTCCGAACAGTTTTCATTTCGTGTCACAGATGGTAAACATATAGAAGATATAATAACATCTATGCCGTCTTACAAATCCCCTGGGAATGACAAGATCCCTATCCGCGTTATCAAAGACTGCCTCGCTCCTATTCTTCCTGCAGTCACATCCATTGTTAACACCTCTTTTGTTGCTTCAACCTTCCCTTCTGTTTGGAAAGTAGCTGAAGTTACACCTATTCCTAAAGACGGAGATCACGAACAAGCAAACAATAACAGACCCATCTCGTTGTTACCTATTCTATCAAAAGTCTGTGAAAGGGTTGCCCATAATCAAGTCACATCGTATCTTCTCTCAAAGGAAAGGCTAACAAAGAACCAGAGTGGAAATAAAAGATGGCACTCAACTGAAACATCCGTAATTCAAACCACCGACGCCATACTTAGCGCCATGGATAAGAAAGAGCTAACGGCTATGGTACTATTAGATATGAGCAAAGCCTTCGAGAGCATCAGTCACAAAAACCTAATATCAAAGTTGCTGGACGTCGGTGCCTGTTACCCTTGTCTACAATGGTTCTGCAGCTACCTAAGCGACAGGCAACAAGTACGTATAAATTCTACTTCATCTGAGCTCCTGACCGTGACCAGCGGTGTACCGCAAGGAAGTATTCTGGGCCCGCTTCTTTTCAGCATCTATGTAAATGACCTCCCCGCTGTTCCGCGAAAATGTAGTTCACAGTGCTACGTAGACGACGACGTAGACTACTGGTCTCCTTTAAGATCGAAGATAAAATAAATGCAATAACCGATATAAACGAAGATTTACTAAACTTGCGTAAGTGGTGTTTTAATAACTACCAACTGTTGAACCCGGATAAGACTAAACTCATGGTAAAAATAGAACTGTAACCAGGATAAGACATATTGGAATAAAAACGCTCTCTGGTTAAAAATATATTGAAAACATAAGCTTTCGGCTATCAATCTATAGCCTTTCACGAATGAAAAATGTGGCGCGCAAGCGAAAATATATACGAATGGGCTGCGAAAAAATTGAGAATAAAAACAAGCGTGAAAAAAGCTAAAAGATAAAAATGTAAATGAGGCCTGATTACAATAAAATCGAGTATTGCCTAGGCAACGGTTTTGAGTTGTTTTCCGCGTCGACGGTTTTTGCTGTGTGCCAAGAGTCTAGTGTTTTCCGAACGCGGTAATTGCCTTTGTCAATGACACAAGCATTGTCGAAATCAATGGAGTGATTGTTTTGCCACGCATGGTTGGCAACATTACAGCCATTTGAATAGTTCTTCAAGTTTCGTTGATGTTCCTTTTTTCGGGTTTGGAAGCATCTTCCGGTTTCTCCTATGTAATTCCAAGGGCAGTCTTTACATGGAATGTTGTAAACAACATTACATTGAAAATCTGAGGGTTGTCTGAACTTTGGTGACGG